>NC_088403.1:28246802-28286457 GCF_034236695.1 Oncorhynchus nerka | reverse complement strand
ATTATTTTTTTCTCTTTACATGAACAAAAAAAGACAGATTTTTCAACATCATTTGATATTTTAAAAAATATGTATTTGTGTTTCTCTATTGTCTCTCTCCCACTCTCTCTGCTCTCTGATACAAAGCATATCTTTACCAACAAACAAAAAAATTGTTGCATATGTCACATCATAGTCAAGCAGTGATGGTGAAGTGGACAGATTTGGGGGCGGGATGGTGGAAAAGGGGCAGGGGTTGGAGCAGGGGGTGTGGCATTCGCTTCAGCAGTCTCAAGAGCCACGTTCAGTCCACCAACGTCAGCCATCTTGGAAATCGGAAAAGCGGAAAGAATATCGTCACCGGAAACGACAAGTTCTCGATAAAACGTCCCGAGATCTCACAGCCGAGATATAGAACATCATTAAATCAGCTCGCTGGATTTTAAAGTGTCATTCAATGTATTTGCATTGATTTCGTTGTACTGATTTGGAATGGTTACAGGATTCCATCCCCGCCAAGCGCTGAGAGTGTTCTAGCTACGGTGATAGCTGAGCTATCAGTCACGACAAGACAGAATTATCATAGAGCGTCAGCTCAATAAACACTTTCAGTCAATCATGTTTGGTCGACTGGTACAGGAGCTTCCTTTGCACTTTGATTTTAATTTTCCATACCAAACCCCCATTTGGTGATAAAGTATGGAGGCCTGTGTGGTACAAATCAGGAACAAAACAAACTTCATACTGTCTGTAGCAAACCAACATGCACTTCAAATGAACAGAGACCTTCAAAATAGAAGTCTAATCACAGTTTTATCCTCATATTCAGAGGAAAATCATCTTTGTATCAAAATGGAATGGACTCAAATATCTGTGTGTTCATTTAAGACTTCCTCTATTCCCCTCATTCAATCTGCTTTAGCATGTCCACGATGCATAAAACAAGACAAAACACAACATTGGGGTTTGGATAAAACACATCGATATATCTATAAAAAACCTCAATAAACCCTCAATAAAAGAAACAATAAACCCATTTCAAGGTCAGGCATCATGTGGGTGCTGCTTTGAATGTTAAATCACGACAAATGATGTAGTCAACTCTGGTTGAGAGAGAGAGGGATAGTTTCAAAATGGCATCAAAGGTATTCAGTATTCACAATGGCCATTCGGTTAGAGAGGACAGGACGAACAGGAGAGGAACAATCATCTCTTTCATACAAGTAGGTACACAAGTAAATCAGCTCTGAGAGAAAGGGCGAGTGTGATATGCTAGATCACCAATATATACAGCACACACACCGAGGACTCAACCCTAATTGCTCATGCTAATGTCACACATACAGGTGAGAGCAATGGGGTCATGCGCACACACACGCACACACGCACAGAGTCCTCCCCACCACACACAGTAGCCCTCCCTAAACAATTGATTCCCATTCAAAATCCTTACCCTTAACCCTTACCTTAACACTGACTTGCAATATACAGACAGAGCAGAAAGTTGCAATAGGCCCGCTCAACCCAAGGATTGATACCAGCACAAACAGAAACCCTCTTAAACCAAACCTTAACCTGAACCCTGACCCTAAATGTAAACCTAACCCCTAAAATAGCCTTTTTCCTTGTGGGGAACGGCTCAATGTTTCCATTTGTCCGAATGTTCCTTGTTTTACTATCCTTGTGAGGACTTCTGGTCCCCACAAGAATAGTACAACTAAAAACACACATACACAGGCACACACAAAACATAACCCTAACCCCAAACCCTAAACCTAACCCTTAAGCCTAAAATAGCATTTTTAGCAAATTCAGGACATGAAAAAAGTCCTGACTTTTCAAAAATGTCCTTGTTTTCCTACCTTATCAGGCCATTCTGGAATTGTTAGGACATTATGATCCTGATAATATTGGAAACCATGTACACACACACCCACATGCACACACTTTTCATGACTTTTTGGGGAGTAAAAATGTATTCCAATTCAAAATCCTATTTTCCCTAACCCCTAAACTAACCCTTAACCAGAGTATGTGAGCAG
This sequence comes from Oncorhynchus nerka, assembly GCF_034236695.1. Taxonomy (NCBI): domain Eukaryota; kingdom Metazoa; phylum Chordata; class Actinopteri; order Salmoniformes; family Salmonidae; genus Oncorhynchus; species Oncorhynchus nerka. The sequence goes on along the minus strand of NC_088403.1, from coordinate 28,284,436 downwards.
AGTTGAGCGGTAGGAAATCCCGCTCACTGCTCATGGAGTTGTGCTTGCACACAGCTCCACGTTGCACACAGCTCCACGTTCTTTCCAACCACTCCCTTAAAAAAACACTCCTATCTCACCAGAAAGAAAACTGCTGCTCCAAATTCGCTCCATTCATTAACATCACTATTTAACCAAAACCCATCTATTTTTGTGACTGCTTGGACCTACCATTTGGTTTTGAAGTATTGAAACCAAACCATATGATTTGAATGAAAAGTATTATAATAAAAATGAAACGGTGAATGTAAGACGTGCTCATCATTTCAAATAGACTGTATGTCACATTAAACAGCATATGTGTGTTGTGTTCGAGACCACCTAAAGCGAGATCGATTCAAGACCAAGACCAGGAGTGTGACAAGGGGTCCGAGACCGAGTCAAGACCGAGACCAGAAAAATGTGAGACCATGATTGCAATTTTGTCAAATCACCAATATAATAAGAGTTCAGAATGTCCAGTATTTCTGTGTTCATATTTCAGAATAACGTGGATTCTTTAAACGTTCCGAATAGTGAAGAAATGCATGTTGAGGAAAATAGAGGCACTCTACATATATTACTAACCCAAACACAGTGGAGCACAATGGGCCTTCTACGCCTTCAGAGAAGGGCTAAGGATTTATAAAATAATTATTATAATAATATAAGAATAATGATAATGATATTATTATCAATGATGTTCTGATTTAATCTATTTAGTTTTGTTGAAAAAGAAAGGGTTAACACTGAATAGAAAAAAAGATCCAATCAGGATACATCGTGTACCTCCACTACACTACTTTCTTATGCACCAGTAGGGATTAATAAGCAGTCAGTATACACAATGCCCACTGAAAAAAAGTGGGTATACGGTTTATACCTGCGTATAGCCTGGTATTACGGTTGCTGTCCTTTCAGAATCACGAACCTGTCACACACCGAAGGCCTATAGGTTCACCACTGCGCAAACATGTCTGTAATAGATATAAAGTATGTTAACATACTGTACTAATGTTTCAAGAAATGAGTGTATATTTGGCCTGGCGAAGCAGATTTATGCGCTGATTGAATTGAAGCTGATATTACTCGTTTTTTTTTACTTCGCTGGTCTCCGGAGAAATTTGAGTCCTCACTGTCCTAGACCGAGTCAAGACAGAGTACAGATGTACCCGACACCGAGACAAGACCAAGACACTCAATACGTGGTCTCGAGACCGGACTTGAGACTCGAGTACTACAACACTGATAAACACTCGAAATAGATCAGGAGCCAGACAGGGAGCCTAATAAGGAACGGAAATTAAGTACTTAAGCTGTATTATTTCAATTATTTCAAGGCTATAGCCTACAAAGAAATGCATTGTGAAGCATTTGCGAATGCGACACACTTGGCTGGTAGGGAGACAGGGACGTTAAGCGCTCCACATTTTGTTGTATTATACCATTATAGTCTATAAATTGCGCATATCGCCTGTGACTTAGAATTAAATACAAATTAAACGAAAAATGCCAGTTTAGCCAGAGTCTGTTCCTTCAGGGTCAGGTGCCTGGACAGCAGGCCAGCAGCGGAGAACATCCTATCCATGCTTCAAAGCCACTGTGGATGGTAAACATCCTTTTGTCCATCCTTGCTAGGCTGGGCAGAGTTTTTCTTTTCTTCCATAGGTAGGCCTAAAGGCAGTGGTGTAAAGTACTTAAGAAGTTAATAAGTTTTTTGGGGTATCTGTACTTTACAATTTCTATTTTTGACAGCTTTTACTTTTACGAAAGACAATCAGGTACTTTTTAATCCATACATTTTCCCTGACACCCAAAAGTGCTCACTATATTTTGAATGCTGAGCAGGACAGGATATTGTCCAATTTATGCGTTTATCAAGATACCATTCCTGGTCATCGCTACTGCCTCTGATCTGGCGGACTCACTAAATAGACATGCTTAATTTGTAAATTATGTCTGAGTGTTGGGGATAGCCCCTGGCTATCCGTAAATTAAAAAATAATCATAATATAATCATAATCATATAATAATATAATCAATTTGAAATTATTTATACTTTTACTTTTGATACTTAAGTATATTAAAAAGCAAATACTTAAAAAAAAACTTTTACTCAAGTACTATTTTACTGGGTGACTTTTACTTTAGTCATTTTCTATTAAGGTATCTTTACTTTTACTCAAGTATCACAATACGGTACTTTTCCACCACTGCCTAAAGTTTTTTTAGGCAAAATAACCCAACCAAAACGGAAAGCTCCTTGACAGTTGGAATATGCCAGGCCTTTTGGGACAAAATCAAGTAGGGAATATTGTATGAATAAAGCAAAAATGAAGGAAACTTTTAAGAGATCTGATTTCCCACTCTTTCCTTTCTTTTAGCATGTGCACGTCATAAGTACACCATCATACTTTCGGGATATGTGTCTTTTCAGATTCCACAATGATTCTTTAGTTGTGGACACATCACTGCACACTACATCACTGCACTCCCTCTCTTGCTCTAGGCCGTCATCTTTGTAAATCACCTTGATTTTGCAGCTGTCAGTAGCTAAAGAAAGGGGCTATAGCAGCACACAAGTAGACTAAACATGCATGGTTACTCGGGCATGCCCTGGGCTAGTGAAATGAGCGCTACTGGAGAATGAGCACTACAAAATTGGAGCGGGCAAGAAGGATGACGCTCCAGCCTTTGAGAATCGCGCTCTGCGCTCCAGTCAAATTGAGCACGCTCCGCTCCTCGCTACGCTCCAGCCTTTGATAATCGCGCTCTGCGCTCCAGTCAAATTGAGCACGCTCCGCTCCTCGCTACGCTCCAGCCTTTGGGAATCGCGCTCTGCGCTCCAGTCAAATTGAGCACGCTCCGCTCCTCGCTACGCTCCAGCTCCGTTCCACTTCACTCGCATACTCTGCCCTTAACCTTAACCTTAACCACAAACCTTTAACCCTAAACCTTAACTCCTAACCCTCACCTTAAACGTAACCCTAACATTAAACGTAACCCTAACCTTAACCCCAAACCATAAAACTAACCCTTTAGCCTAAAATTGAATTTTAACAAATTCAGTCCTGACTTTTCAAACATGTTCTTGTTTTGTTACCTTGTCCGGACATTCTGGTCCTGATAAGGTAGGAAAATATGTACACACAGTGCATTCACCCCCTTGCTCTCCTTTTTGTCAAAATGTTTTAAATTACTTTTTCTTTTCTCTCCTACTCCACACATTTCAGAACATGGCAAATATACATCTGCTCTAGTCAAACTCACGGCCTTAACAAACAATAAAAACCAATACAAATTCCACCTCCCCCATTTCGGTTTTAAGACATCACATTTAAAGACACACAATATAGAAAAAAATAGTAATGGTAAGTTTTCCCTTGGAGAGTGTTTGGAGGGAGTAGCTGCAGTTAGACAAGGTGGCTAGGGAGTAGCTGCAGTTAGACAAGGTGGCTAGGGAGTAGCTGCAGTTAGACAAGGTGGCTAGGGAGTAGCTGCAGTTAGACAAGGTGGCTAGGGAGTAGCTGCAGTTAGACAAGGTGGCTAGGGAGTAGCTGCAGTTAGACAAGGTGGCTAGGGAGTAGCTGCAGTTAGACAAGGTGGCTAGGGAGTAGCTGCAGTTAGACAAGGTGGCTAAATGCTCTCCATTTGTGTGTCCTTTGTAAGGTGCTAATCTCAGTCGCCACGGCAACGCAGTCTCTCCCCACCAAAAAAATCCAAGGCGGAGATTTGTGCTGCAGCTTCACACTGCAACTTTATTTCACCACAAGAGCAGACGTGTAGTAGCTACGTGTAGGAAAATAAAAAGGGTCCTGCAGCCTAAACTGTCCCCCCTAACCACCACACCACAGCTCCCCTTACCCATTCCTCCCTGCAAACACCGTTCTCTGATTGGAGCAGGGAAGGGTCTCTCTTCTTTAGCTCTCTCTATCTCTCTCTCCGTGTTAGGGTTGCCATGGTGATGGTGGTGGTGGGGTGGGGAGGCGAGGGCCCTAGAGGGCGGACACTCTGACGATGTTGGCCTGTGAGTAGTCGGGGGAGGAGGTGGAGCCGTCGTCCTCGGGCGTGGTGACAGGCGGCGTTGGCAGCGTGATGACGGCCGCCGTGATGTAGGGCTGCTTGCAGTTCAGAGGCACCGTCTCCTCTAACTTAGCGTTCAGACTGGAGCGGCTGGAGATGGGGGGGGGGGGGGGGGGGGTGAAATAGACAGGGACAAAGAGGATGGCCAGCCAGAGAGAAAGTGGTCCAGTGTTTAGTAACACAGAGAGATAAGACAACTGTCCATTCCATGGCCAGGGTTCCCAGGCCAGACCAGTGGGACCACACATACACCAACACCACGCCACAGCTGGACATAGCCAGCATACCAACACACTGACTCACCATGGGAAGAGACTGGCACAGTGTGTTTGTGTGTGTGTGTGTGTGTGTGCGATGCTGCCATAGCAACCACTATGAATGCATATTTGTGTGTATATTATGTGGTCTATGAATATATATTAAGTATATGTGTGTGTGTTGTTGTGTCCTGTTGTCAATCGGTCCTTAATTCTATTCGTTAATGTGTGTATGTGTGTGTATACAGTGTGTGTGTTTGTATACTGTTTAGTTTAGTTTATTAGGATCCTCATTAGATACTGCACATGTAGCAGCTACTCTTCCTGGGGTCCAGATAAAACATACATTCATACACATACATCACCAAGTACAGAACAGTTCTAGACAAGAACATTAAATACAAATAAATAAATATGTAAATAAAATAAATAATATGAAACCAAGAGTTTTAGATGGATTTAAGGCCAAGTTATTGTTAATTACCCATTCTGATACTGAATGTAAAGCCCTGCTTAGAGTCTCAGTGAGCTCACTCGTTGTAGGTGCTGATGTGTAGCGTGTGCCATCATCAGCTTACATGGTACTTTTAGCTTCTTGTGAAACAAGTGGGAAATCATTTGTGAAAATAGAGAAGATACTGTTCATGTGTGTGTACACTGCATGTATGTCTGTACCTGTTAGTGATGGGTCTCTCTCTGATGTGGATGGTGCTAAGCTCCTGGATGCTGTTCCTATGCCCTCCAGTCATGTTGGAGTTGGGCACGTTGAAGCTCTTCCTCTTGTTGCGTCGCGAGCAGCACGACAGGCCTTGGGAAGAGGAGCCAGAGGAGAGGGAGGGGGAGTGAGGCGGGTGCTTCACCATGGAAACCTCCAGTAGGCTGGTCTCAAACGTTTGCTCATCCACAAACTCATGATTCTAAGAGAGAGGGGGAGAATGGAATGAGAGAGAGAGATAGAGAGACCACATGTTACTTTTGTGGACAAGTATCGAGACAAAACAAAAGTGCAGACTACAGCATCCATATTAGGAGTTTTGCCTGAAATCTAACGATTTCCTGATATGGGATACCGTACTATACTCTTCAAATTACATTTTATTGGTCACATATACTTGGTTAGTAGATTGTGGGTGTAGCGAAATGCTTGTACTCTTAATTCATGGCTTCTGCTTCTTCATGAACATAGATAACAGCAGTGGATATGTCTCCTATTCTCCACCACAGTCATTAGTAAAGCATTGTTCTTACCGTGGTCTTCTCCAGGCAGTGCAATAGGTGATTGTGGTGCGTATCGAACATGGGGTTGGCCTTGCACACCAGCGCCTGGCCTGCTGCCTTTGATGCCTTTTGGGCACAAAAACAAAGATGGAAGCATATTAACACTTGAAACAGACTACAAAACATGTCCTTCCACGGGGTAGACAGGGGACCAACCAACCAGAGCAGGAGACAGAGAGGGACGGGGCTAATGCTCTCACAACGTTACTGCAACCTCCTGCTGTGGCACAGGAACATTATGAGAACATTAGGGTCTGTCCATCTCCATTGATCTCCCCCCTCCAAGCTCAATGTCCTCCCATGGTGTTTGATCAATCACTCAATGGTTCAAACTCAGCCTTTCAACAACAACAAGCACATTTCAAGACGTCTGTTGTCGATGTGAATACTGGTAGAGGCCTATTTGCCCTGATGTTGGTGTCTGTCTTTCTGTTTTTCTGTTGGTCAGTGTTGACTCAAGCCTCATTTGACCCACGAGAGCCACCGTAGCCTTTCCATACTGGGCCGGATTCAATGAGACGCAGAGGAATGAACCAAGGGGAATGTCTATAAAATCCTGTTCTTCGGACATGTGGAATTTGGAACTCAGAACTTGGAACTTATGTGTGGGACACCGTCCTCCAATAAGCTTCACTGCGTCACTTTGACTCCGCCCCCGCATGTGGCGTCGGTCGCTGGCTGATGTCATGCATCTCATTCCTCCATGTGATGGCGATCCATGACGCGTTCTGATGATGTCATACCCATAGCCCTTGCTAAAATGTGGGCAATCCAAAATGCATGTGAGAAAAAAAATAAACACATGGAAATGAAATAGCAGATAAAGGAGAAGAAGAAGAAGAACAAGAGCAGAGAAGTAGGGATGAGGGTGGCTGCAGAGGGACCCGTTTCACCATTCGAAGGTGAGGGGAGGCAGTTCTACCCCCCCGCCCCCCACCCCCACCTTGTGGCCAAGCCTCATGGATTGGATGCACTGACACCGGTGAAGAGCGGTAGTATGAGCCATTCACCCCCAGTTCCATTAGTTGGCATGCACTAACCGGCATCTCATGGACCCCCCCCCCAAAAAATAGAAAAAATATGAAATCAAAAGAACACCACTCGGATCCACGGTTACCTCGTCGATGAGGTCACTCAGCAGCCCGTTGCTTTTATACTGCAAATAAGCGCTAGTCCCTCCACTCTTCCTCGCAGCAATTCTACCAAGCTTGGTTTTCTGTTTGTGAACAAAACCACACGTGCATTTAGCCTGCCACTGAATGTGTGCGTGAGTGAGTGTGAGTGTGAGAGTGTGTGTGAGTGAGTGAGTGAGTGTGTGAGCATAAAAAACAGAAAGCCATACCACTTCTGAACGCCTCTAGAAACAGCAGAGAGACCCATTGCTCTTGAAAGACTATAAATATGTTCTCCGGTAATACATGTAAATTCCAAGCCTGTAAATCCCACTATCTGACAGTGGCTAGATGAAAACCTTGTATTGCAGCTGTATTCATCCAAGGCCACTCTCTTTTATGGTGAATGTTGGTGAATAAAATAACTTGGTATCCACTATGCACAGACAGGCACATGCATGCACCAGCATTGCCCCCTTATCTGAGATATTTACTGCAGCTCTCATCCTCCACATACGACACCCGTTCTGCCAGTCACATTCTGTTAAAGGTCCCCAGAGCACACACATCCCTGGGTCGCTCCTCTTTTCATTTCGCTGCAGCTAGCGACTGGAACGAGCTGCGACAAACACTCAAACTGGACAGTTTTATCGCAATCTCTTCATTCAAAGACTCAATCATGGACACTCTTCCTGAGAGCTGTGGCTGCTTTGTGTGATATATTGTTGTATCTACCCTCTTGCCCTTTGTGCTGTTGTCTGTGCCCAATAGTGTTTGTACCATGTTTTGTGCTGCTACCATGTTGTGCTGCTGCCATGTTGTGTTGCTACCATGTTGTTGCCATGTTGTTGCTACCATGCTGTGTTGTCATGTGTTGCTGTCATGCTATGTTGTTGTCTTAGGTCTCTCTTTATGTAGTGTTGTGTTGTCTCGTTGTGATGTGTGTTTTGTCCTATATTTTAATTTCATTTAAAACATTTAAAAAATATTTTTTATCCCAGCCACCGTCCCTGAAGGAGGCCTTTTGCCTTTTGGTAGCCAGTAAATAAGTGTTTTTATCTGACTTGCCTAGTTAAATAAAGGTTCAATAGAATAAAATAGAGGAATACAGAGCGAGGTTCAGTCGCACACACACACACAAGCAATCCCTGTATCTCTGTCTAACATCCATGTTTCCAGTCAAACCCCAGAGCTCAGTCATCATCCCTCCGAAATGGAAAAACAGATTGTTGTTCTTGGGAGGGAGCTACTAACTGGATGCTCAACAGGGGCAAGAGTTATCTTCCTTCTCTCCCTCTCCCCCCCCTCTCATTCTCTCCTTTTCTCCCTCTCCCCCTCTCATTCTCTCCTTCTCTCCCTCTCCCCCTCTCATTCTCTCCTTCTCCCCCCCTCTCATTCTCTCCTGTTATCCCTCTCCCCCTCTCATTCTCTCCTTCTCTCCCTCTCCCCCTCTCATTCTCTCCTTTTCTCCCTCACCTCCCTCTCTCATTCTCTCCTTCCCCCTCTCTCATTCTCTCCTTCCCTCTCTCCCCCTCTCTCTCATTCTCTCCTTCCCTCTCTTCCACCATTCCCTCTCTCCCACCATTCTCTCTCTCTCGCTCCCCATCTTTCCCCCCTTTCCTCGTTTCTTCTGTCTGTCTGTCTGTCTGTCTGTCTGTCTGTCTGTCTGTCTGTCTGTCTGTCTGTCTGTCTGTCTGTCTGTCTGTCTGTCTGTCTCGAAGTCTACTCCAGTCTACTTTTCAAGTCATTTAACACCTGATTTACTTTACCAAAGACACATCTCAATAAGTGGTCCAGGTAAGTCAAGACACAAGTGTGTGTGTGTGTGTGTGGGGGGGGGGGGGCACCATCAGACCAACTCCTTGAAGTTTGCAGTTGTGTCTAAAAAACACTATTTTGCTCAAAACATTTTTTTTTTTACCCTTTAGTGTGTGTACTTTTACTGTATTCATACTTGGGATATCGCTTTTCAAAAGGAAAAGTAATAAAATCACTGGAGGACGTCTTTAAGGGTGAGCGAGTAACCATGAATTATCATGTAATATGATATGTGCGCATTGTGTAGCCCACTCCTTTGCACATAGAGACGTCTCGGTGTTGCTCTAATTATTGATGTGGAAGTCGGGGTGGTCCAGTATGACCATTACGGTTAATATATCACAGCAAGGACACACACACACACACACACACACACACACACACACACACACACACACACACACACACACACACACACACACACACACACACACACTATCCCACATACACACTGAGTTTGTACACACACACACACAAAAGCCTGTGCCCCCCCCCAACAACTCACTCTCTGCTGTTTCCATCTCTGCTGGAGTGTGTGTACAGTATGTATCTGTGCATAGCAGCATATTTGCGAGTTCCATTCCATTCTCGGACTCACACAGACATCGCTTACAGCCAGTGATTTTTTTCTCTCTAGGACATTGCCGCAACCACATACAGTTCTGCTGGACCCTTACCATTCCAGTTCAGGGTTCATGACCTTTATGGCCCAAGACCTATGGTGTCATGGCAGGCGTGAGGGTGGGACATTGTTGGGTACCTTTTGGGCGCGTCTCTTGTCTGCCCGCTGGCTCTGGTGGTAAATGCGGCTGAAGTTGGACACGATGACGGGCACGGGCAGAGCGATGACCAACACACCGCTCAGGGAACAGACAGAACCAACGATCTTCCCTACAATGGTCTTAGGAACCATGTCTCCATATCTGTACACAGAGAGAGAGAGACATAGAGAGAGAGAGAGAGAGAGAGAGAGAGAGAGAGAGAGAGAGAGAGAGAGAGAGAGAGAGAGAGAGAGTGTTTGTGTGAGAGAGAAATAGAGAGAAGGAGAGAGAGAAGTTAGGACTTAAGGGTGGGGGTTTTATGCACATCCAAAGTGATGACAGGAGCTGGACAATGGTGATTAAATTAATAGAACATAAGGGACTGTCTTTGGGGGCAGCAACACTGTGAGCATATAGGACCCATCTTCAATCAGAAAACCAACACACTTACTCATCATTGAGTGTGTCATTTTAGAGAACATTCAACCATTTCCTAGTAGGCCATTGTCTTGTCATGGTCATCTTTACCATGCGTAGATTAGAATGGGTAAACTCAGATACAGTACAGTATACAACCACTTGATGGCACTAGAGAGCCATCGAGCACCCACCACTGGCCTGCACATTATACATGATGGAAGACACTGTAGATATTAAATGTTATGATTATGACTTATTTATGACTTATTTTATGTTTGCTGTAGTGTTGGCCTATAATGCATTACCCCGTGGTAAATACTTTTAGGATATTTCAAAGCGGAAAACTTCTGAAAAGGAAGAACCCAGTTTATTTAAAAGTCCAAAATGACACAGAAAATGCCAAGCACAAACCATCTCTCTGGTGAATGGTCTCTTGGCCTAGTTTCTTTTCTGCTATATCCTCCTCATTTCCCCCTCCTCCCTCTTTCTTTCCCCCTCTTTAAAAACACGTCTCATTCTTTATTGGACACCACCACAATCCCCCCCTTTCCTTTTCACCCTCTCATCCAGCCCGTTCCCCCTCGCTGTATTCCCATCGTTAGACACAGGGACGCCCGAGTGGGAACACCAAGTACCGGAGTGTTTCTTTTGTAAGTGCCGGAATGTTCTTTAGAGCGAGCCTAATGACAGAGTAGCACAGTCACAAACAAACAGAGAGCCTCTAAACCATCTGTAGGCAAACATGGATAGAGCTATATCATAGCACTGAGAGTGTTTTTCCGTCTCCCTCTTTCTCACCCCAGAGCTGTTAGAATGTGCTTAGTTAGGGATTTGGGCGAAGGTTTTGGCCTCTAGATACTGGGCTGCACTCACTAGGCCAAGAGACCATTCACCAGAGAGATGGTTTGTGCTTGGCATTTTCTGTGTCATTTTGGACTTTTAAATAAACTGGGTTCTTCCTTTTCAGAAATCAAGCTCGAGACCCTGGGTCTCGACCCCGCCCTGTGCAACTGGGTACTGGACTTCCTGACGGGCCGCCCCCCAGGTGGTGAGGGTAGGCAACAACATCTCCACCCCGCTGATCCTCAACACTGGGGCCCCACAAGGGTGCGTTCTGAGCCCTCTCCTGTACTCCCTGTTCACCCACGACTGCGTGGCCACGCACGCCTCCAACTCAATCATCAAGTTTGCGGACGACACAACAGTGGTAGGCTTGATTACCAACAACGACGAGACGGCCTACAGGGAGGAGGTGAGGGCCCTCGGAGTGTGGTGTCAGGAAAATAACCTCACACTCAACGTCAACAAAACTAAGGAGATGATTGTGGACTTCAGGAAACAGCAGAGGGAACACCCCCCTATCCACATCGATGGAACAGTAGTGGAGAGGGTAGTAAGTTTTAAGTTCCTCGGCATACACATCACAGACAAACTGAATTGGTTCACCCACACAGACAGCATCGTGAAGAAGAACCTCAGGAGGCTGAAGAAATTTGGCTTGTCACCAAAAGCACTCACAAACTTCTACAGATGCACAATCGAGAGCATCCTGGCGGGCTGTATCACCGCCTGGTACGGCAACTGCTCCGCCCACAACCGTAAGGCTCTCCAGAGGGTAGTGAGGTCTGCACAACGCATCACCGGGGGCAAACTACCTGCCCTCCAGGACACCTACACCACCCGATGTTACAGGAAGGCCATAAAGGTCATCAAGGACAACAACCACCCGAGCCACTGCCTGTTCACCACACTATCATCCAGAAGGCGAGGTCAGTACAGGTGCATCAAAGCTGGGACCGAGAGACTGAAAAACAGCTTCTATCTCAAGGCCATCAGACTGTTAAACAGTGGCTGTGGCTGCTGCCAACACACTGACTCAACTCCAGCCACTTTAATAATGGGAATTGATGGGAAATGATGTAAAATATATCACTAGCCACTTTAAACAATGCTACCTAATATAATGTTTACATACCCTACATTATTCATCTCATATGTATACGTATATACTGTACTCTATATCATCTACTGCATCTTGATGTAATACATGTATCACTAGCCACTTTAACTATGCCACTTTGTTTACATACTCATCTCATATGTATATACTGTACTCGATACCATCTACTGTATCTTGCCTATGCCGCTCTGTACCATCACTCATTCATATATCTTTATGTACATATTCTTTATCCCCCTACACTTGTGTGTATAAGACAGTAGTTTTGGAATTGTTAGTTAGATTACTTGTTGGTTATTACTGCATTGTCGGAACTAGAAGCACAAGCATTTCGCTACACTCGCATTAACATCTGCTAACCATGTGTATGTGACAAATAAAATTTGATTTGATTTGATTTGAAATGCTAACTAACTAACATGCACACACAGACAAACAGATGCATGTTTGCAGGCACACACACACACACACACACACACACACACACACACACACACACACACACACACACACACACACACACACACACACACACACACCCTGCATGGCCTCCAGAAGCCCTCTCTGTCAGTAAATGTGGTTTCAGTAGTCTCAGGGGTTTCAGTAAATCCCACCACTGTCTGTCTGACCTCCGCTCAGTGAGTCAGCCCACCGATTTACAACCACGGCAACCCCTGAAACCATGGCAACACACCCTCACAGCCGGGCCTGGAGATCTTCAACACACAGAGAGATTCTTGTTTGATGAGTGATGTCATTACCACACGATCCTGAGGGTCAGTGTCGGCTGCTTTGGATATGAGCTTGAATATGAGTTTGTAAGAGCAGTATACAGTTGAAGTTGGAAGTTTACATACACCTTAAGCTTTTTCACCTTAGTTTTTCACAATTCCTGACATTTAATCTGAGTAAAAATTCCCTGTCTTAGGTCAGTTAGGATCACCACTTTATTTTAAGAATGTGAAATGTCAGAATAATAGTAGAGAGAATAATTTATTTTAGCTTTTATTTCTTTCATCACATTCCCACTGGGTCAGAAGTTTACATACAGCCAATTAGTATTTGGTAGCATTGCCTTTAAATTGTTTAACTTGGGTCAAACGTTTCAGGTAGCCTTCCACAAGCTTCCCACAATAAGTTGGGTGAATTTTGGCCCATTCCTCCTGACAGAGCTGGTGTAACCGAGTCAGGTTTGTAGGCCTCCTTGCTCGCACCCGCTTTTTCAGTTCTGCCCAGAAATGTTCTGTCGGTTTGAGGTCAGGGTTTTGTGATGGCCACTCCAACATCTTGACTTTGTTGTCCTTAAGCCATTTTGCAACAACTTTGGAAGTATGCTTGGGGTCATTGTCCATTTGGAAGACCCATTTGCGACCAAGCTTTAACTTCCTGACTGATGTCTTCCGACCTCAACTGTATGAGCTCAAAGTGTGGTTTGAATAGGAGTATATAGTAGGCCTACTCCCCCTTTAGATACAAGTTGGAGTTTAGATATGAGTTTTAGATATGAGTTTTAGATATGGGTTTTAGGTATGAGTTTTAGATATGGGTTTTAGATATGAGTTTTAGATATGGGTTTTAGATATGAGTTTTAGATATGAGTTTTAGATATGGGTTTTAGATATGGGTTTTAGGTATGAGTTTTAGATATGAGTTTTAGATATGGGTTTTAGATATGAGTTTTAGATATGGGTTTTAGGTATGAGTTTTAGATATGAGTTTTAGATATGAGTTTTAGATATGGGTTTTAGATATGGGTTATAGATATGAGTTTTAAATATGGGTTTTAGATATTGAGTTTATAACACCCTTATTTTAAATAATATCTGTAACTGTTAGAGTATGAGCTTTAAGTATGAGAATGGGAGTATGAGTTTTAGATACGAGTCTGGTATGCGTTTTAGATATGAGCATGGATATGAGTTATTGGGTATATGGGTATGTGTTTTAGATATGAGTTATTGGGTATATGGGTATGAGTTTTAGATATGAGTTATTGGGTATATGGGTATGAGTTTTAGATATGAGTTATTTGGTATACGGGTATGAGATTTACATATGAGTAATTGGGTATATGGGTAGGAGTTTTAGACATGAGCATGGATATGAGTTAGTTTTAGATATGAGTTATTGGGTATATGGGTATGAGTTTTAGATGTGTGTTATTTGGTATATGGGTATGAGTTTTAGATATGAGTTATTGGGTATATGGGTATGTGTTTTAGATATGGGTTTTAGATATGAGTTTTAGATATGGATTTTAGATATGGGTTTTAGATATGGGTTTTAGATATGAGTTTTAGATATGGGTTTTAGATATGAGTTTTAGATATGGGTTTTAGATATGGGTTTTAGATATGGGTTTTAGATATGGGTTTTAGATATGAGTTTTAGATATGGGTTTTAGATATGGGTTTTAGATATGAGTTTTAGATATGGATTTTTGGTTTGGGTTTTAGATATGGGTTTTAGATATGAGTTTTAGATATGGGTTTTAAATGTGGGTTTTAGATATGGGTTTTAGATATGAGTTTTAGATATGGGTTATAGATATGAGTTTTAGATATGGGTTTTAGATATGGGTTTTAGATATGGGTTTTAGATATGAGTTTTAGATATGGGTTTTAGATATGGGTTTTAGATATGAGTTTTAGATATGGGTTTTAGATATGAGTTTTAGATATGGGTTTTAGATATTAGTTTTAGATATGGATTTTTGGTTTGGGTTTTAGATGTGGGTATGAGTTTATAACACCCTTATTTTAAATAATATCTGTAACTGTTAGAGTATGAGCTTTAAGTATGAGAATGGGAGTATGAGTTTTAGATACAAGTCTGGTATGAGTTTTAGATACGAGTCTGGTATGAGTTTTAGATATGAGCATGGATATGAGTTACTTTTAGATATGAGTTATTGGGTATATGGGTATGAGTTTTAGATATGAGTTATTGGGTATATGGGTATAAGTTTTACATATGAGTAATTGGGTATATGGGTAGGAGTTTTAGATATGAGTTATTGGGTATATGGGTATAAGTTTTAGATGTGAGTTATTGGGTATATGGGTATGAGTTTTAGATATGAGTTATTTGGTATACGGGTATGAGTTTTACATATGAGTAATTGGGTATATGGGTAGGAGTTTTAGACATGAGCATGGATATGAGTTAGTTTTAGATATGAGTTATTGGGTATATGGGTATGAGTTTTAGATGTGTGTTATTTGTAATATGGGTATGAGTTTTAGATATGAGTTATTGGGTATATGGGTATGTGTTTTAGATATGAGTTATTGGGTATATGGGTATGAGTTTTAGACATGAGCATGGATATGAGTTAGTTTTAGATATGAGTTATTGGGTATATGGGTATGAGTTTTAGATGTGTGTTGTGTTTTGGTAGTTATTGGTATATGAGTTTTAGATATGAGTTATTGGGTATATGGGTATGTGTTTTAGATATGAGTTATTGGGTATATGGGTATGAGTTTTAGACATGAGTTATTGGGTATATGGGTATGTGTTTTAGATATGAGTTATTGGGTATATGGGTACACGTTTTAGATATAAGTTATTGGGTATATGGGTATGACTTTTAGATATGAGTTATTGGGTATATGGAATTGTGTTTTAGATATGAGTTATTGGGTATATGGGTATGTGTTTTAGATATGAGTTATTGGGTATATGGGTATGAGTTTTATATATGAGTTATTTGGTATATGGGTATGACTTTTAGATATGAGTTATTGGGTATATGGGTATGTGTTTTAGATATGAGTTCTAGTACAAGTGTATCTCCTTGTGAATGTAATTTAATTACTAAGAAGAGCTGCAGGGCTCATCTTCTCAGCACATGAAAGACTGTACCATAATTACACACAAACAAAGGAGTAAAATTCTCCCATTACGTTACTGTAATTAACCATGAAGAGAGATAGAAGAAGAGGGGGGGGGTGGAAAGGAAGAGAGAGAGGGAGGGTAATGGAGAGAGAGAGAGAGAGAGAGAGAGGGAGGGTAATGGAGAGAGAGAAAGAGAGAGGGAGAGATAGAGAGACAGAGAGAGCGGGAAAGGGGATACCTAGTTAGTTGCACAACCGAATGCATTCAACCGAAATGTGTCTCCCACATTTAACTTAACCCCTCTGAATCAGAGAGGTGCGGTGAGGCTCAGGGAGCAGTTGTTGTTGGGGGTTAACTGACTTGCTCAAGGGTTCTCCCAACACTAGAGAGGGAGAGCAAGATAAAGAGGGATGGAAAGAGAGGGGAGATAGATAGAGAGAGAGGGGAGAGGGACGGATATATATAATTTGTAAGTCGCTCTGGATAAGAGCGTCTGCTAAATGACTTAAATGTAATGTAAATGTATATACTGTGTACAGTATATATACATTTATAGAGAGAGAGAGAGAGAGAGAGAGACTGGAGGGCAGAAGATAGAGGGAGGCATAAATAGAGGAGAGAGCCAACAGCATGGGTACTGTCTGTGTCTGTACCCCCCCCCCCCCCCCCAAATGTCCCTCCTGTCAAGGTGCCACAGTTGCCTTGGACAACCAGAACAGACCGCAGTAGCAGTGTCCTTCCCCTCCCTCCTACTTCTCTCACCCCTCCTCCATCTCTCTGCCTCCTGTGTCTGTACTAAGGTAGCATCCCTCCTGTTCTCTGGCAGCTTGGATTTGTCCTTTCCTTACCACACAATGTATTCTTTAGAGAGACCTTGACCACTCCAGAACACAAGAACTACCAGGGACATGATCGGAGCCAGACAAAGGCCCCTGCCTAAGGTCTAATATGGGCTAATTAGATTTGTATCCATTCTGAATGTGTATCAGCCGCCCACTCTGTGATAACATAGCTTTGTACATAATGGATGACTAATGCTTGATTACCTGCTTCAAATGAGTCCCCGCTTCTCTGCTTCTCTGCTCTAAGCTCAATGGATGAATCAGATAGGTTCGATATTACAGTGCTATGTGTGTGTGTGTGTGTGTTGGTTCTAATCTCTCCCCTCTCTCTGCTCTCTGTCTCTCTCTGCTCTCTGTCTCTCTCTGTGCCCTACCTCTCTCTGCTCTCAGTCTCTCTCTGTTCCCTGTCTATCTCTGCTCTCTGTCTCTCTCTGCTCTCTGTCTCTCTCTGTGCCCTACCTCTCTCTGCTCTCAGTCTCTCTCTGTTCCCTGTCTATCTCTGCTCTCTGTCTCTCTCTGCTCTCTGTCTCTCTCTGTGCCCTACCTCTCTCTGCTCTCAGTCTCTCTCTGTTCCCTGTCTATCTCTGCTCTCTGTCTCTCTCTGATCTCTGTCTCTCTCTGTGCCCTATCTCTCTCTGCTCTCTCTCTCTGCTCTCTATCTGTCTCTGTTCCCTGTCTCTCTCTGCCGCAATTCAATATGACAGTGTGCCAATTAACCCCGCGACCCTGGCGGTTTTATCGACAGCGCAGTGACAAGTAGACAGGCGGATGGGCGGACAGACGGCCACGCCAACACAGGGGCGACGGATCAGCGCTGCTATGCTCGCTGTGCCAGAGAGGACAGGCTCTAGCCCTTTACCGTTTTCTACCAACAAAAGCTGTTTACTGACTGAGAGGACAGAGGAGAGAGGATTAGAGGAAAGGAGAAATGGACGACAAGGGGGAGGTGAATGGGACTGGATGGGCTGTGTGCGTGGTGGTGCTTTAATGAGGTAAACACAAAGGAAATCACAGAAAGGTGCCCACACGCACTCTAGTGAAGGGCACTGTCACATTGCGTATGACTCAGAGAAGATAGAGGTAAAGTGTATGAAATTAGAAGAGGTGGACTAATGAGCGCACACACGCGCACACACGCACGCACACACACACACACACACACACACACACACACACACACACACACACACACACACACACACACACACACACACACACACACACACACACACACACACACACACACACACACACACACACACACACACACACACACACACAAAGGCAAGGTCAAGAGTAATCTCCTTCCATTTTCCTGAGTGGTGGGTAAAAGGGTACAGCTCAAGGTTTAGGGCGGAGACGAGGGAGATCACATAATGACACTAAGTTTTCTTGTCACCTTGATGACCGCACCCCCCATTACCGACCAATCACGAGAGGAGACAGTTCATCAGAATATGCCCAATAATGCCCCTGAGAGCTCTCTAAAATAAGACTAGACACGGACTCCAAAGTTAGCTCCCTGTCTCTACAAGGATGGAGTGAGAGAGAGAGAAAGAGAGAGAGCGAACAGTCGTAAGCAGAAGTCAAGGAGAGACAACGACAAACACACTTCCTGCATAGACTAATCCTGGAGCTCAAGTCTAACACCTACCTCATCAACGCCTCCACAACACTACCCACAACTCTCATCTTATCCTCTCCCCAACCTCTCTTTTCATCTCCTCTCGTCTCTTCCCCTCTCCTCTCCACTTGTATGTTTCATGCTCTCTCCTCCCTGTAATAGTGTGTGAGGGTGATTTTGCTCGATTTTGTGTGAAAGACAAATCTAGTCCTTCCACTGTTTTATGCAGCTGCACTTTGTTTGATGCTTTTACAGCTGTTTTTATATTATGTCTGACCAGTGCAGGACCTTGGCTGACCCACATGTTTTCAGCCCCATCTTTTCACACTGATTGTCGTACAGTTAAGAGTCTATAGCCAGTTAATAGGAGTGGTGCTGGAGTGTTTGATGATGAAGCTGTATTGAGAGAGAGCGAGAGAGAGAGAGTGAGAGAGAGAGATGGAGTGGCCCTAACGATGAGAGCCCTATTCAAAGCATGCTCAGTCAAATCAAATCAAATGTATTTATATAGCCCTTCGTACATCAGCTGATATCTCAAAGTGCTGTACAGAAACCCAGCCTAAAACCCCAAACAGCAAGCAATGCAGGTGTAGAAGCACGGTGTTCAAAAAGAGTTCAGGCCCAGAAAAGTGACATTTAAATAGTTACACTTAGGTACACTGGCACTCAGTCTCTCTATCTCTCTTTTTTTTTCTCCCTCTCAGTCTTGCTCTCTCAGGCTTTCTCTTGCTTTTTTTTTTACGTAAGTGGGTGATGGCCTTACTTAATACAAAGGAGAGAGAAAAGTTGAGAGAACGACTGCAAGAACAAGTGACCCTGGAGTCAGATGTTTAAGGTGTAGTGGGATCTGTGACAGTCAGAGAGAGGGAGAGAGAGTGTGTCGGCTTAACCCAGTGGTCAGGGAGAGAGAAAAAACAAGGGGTTGTTTAAAATTGAGTCGGCTTCATTGGGCAACCAAGCTACTGCAAAATGTAGTTAAATTACTAGTTGAAATACGTGCAGTGTGACTACTCCCCAACACAGAGTAAAACGCAGGTAGGCAAACTATGTTGACAGGTAAATAGAAAGCTGATGAATGAAGAGACAGACAGACAGACAGACAGACAGACAGACAGACAGACAGACAGACAGACAGACAGACAGACAGACAGACAGACAGACAGACAGACAGACAGACAGACAGACAACCGATGGACAGACAAGGAGACATGGCGGGTCCCTTGACTATGCGGTATAAGGTAAAGTGCTGACCAGTATCTGTCATTGTCACTTTCCCTGCCACTGCCCCTACTCTCCTGTTTGTGCTGACAGAGGACCTACACACTTACACACACCTGTCTCTGGAGACCTGGCCGGTCAATACAGTGTGTGTGTGTGTGTGTGTGTGTGTGTGTGTGTGTGTGTGTGTGTGTGTGTGTGTGTGTGTGTGTGTGTGTGTGTGTGTGTGTGTGTGTGTGTGTGTGTGTGTGTGTGTGTGTGTGTGTGTGTGTGTGTGTGTGCATTTGTGTGTGTGTGTGTGTGTGTTTGTGTGTGTGTGTGTGCGTGCGTGGTCAAACATGGAGATCTCCCCTAGATGTATTCAGAAAGGAGTCCTTGCTGATCTTAAAGTCAACATAACCTTTCTCTCTGAACCAAAGACAGGGCTGGAAACGACTACCGTATCAGTCTACGCATTAAACTCCCTGCATCCACCACACCACGAATAGAAGCCAGTGAGTAGAATGTTAGTCTTAGCTCACAGTGACAGCACAATGCCTGTTACTATCCGCTCAGTTAGAAAGAACAAAGAATCAGCCCCGTGTTACACACACACACACACACACACACACACACACACACACACACACACACACACACACACACACACACACACACACACACACACACACACACACACACACACACACACACACACACACACACACACACACACACACACACACACACACACAGCCGAGGAGATGCAAAAAAAACATGTCCATTCCCCTTCATTTGCTGCTCTACCAGACATGCTCTCTAGTACTGCAGTGTCTCTACGTAGTAACAGTGCTGCGTCTCCATACTATACAGAGATGATATTAGGCCTAGTCATTGCGTTTGGGAAGCCAGAAGGAACCGTAACACAGAGACATTGCCTATGCAGAGGACAACGTAAACCGTGAATCACCATGTATTATCTCATTAGAATCTGTGCAAATGCAATCTGGGCTGTGTCACACTGAGAACGTCTGTGTGTATCACATTCTATTGAATAGATGGTGCTGGTGCCATAGCCTTGTGTGGATGTTATCTGGTGTGTACTGTGTAGTACATTGTGTTATGCACCGGCATGGTTGACTGCTTCTTCTGTAGTTATCAATACGGTTTCTGCCCAGTGTCAGCACCATGGACAGCGCCTATCAGACACCTCGACAAAGAGAGGGAACTGGGAGGCTAGCCAGGAAAGGAACACATGCTGAAGGGAAAAAGAAAAGAGGATTTCTAGCAAATAGCTGATCAACATTGGTAGTGTGTGTGTATGTGTGTGTGTGTGTGTGTGTGTGTGTGTGTGTGTGTGTGTGTGTGTGTGTGTGTGTGTGTGTGTGTGTGTGTGTGTGTGTGTGTGTGTGTGTGTGTGTGTGTGTGTGTGTGTGTGTGTGTGTGTGTGTGTGTGTGTGTGTGTGTGTGTGTGTGTGTGTGTGTGTGTGTAACATGTGTGCATCTCTGTGTGTGTTAGAAAGAGAAGTGAGTCATTCAGGGTGTCTCGTGTTTTTCTCAGTAGGGGGCCTGTAGTGCTTGTCATTGAATTAGCATAGCAGAGAGCCGGTGGTAGAGGGCCAATACAAAACATCTATGTCCCAAATGGCACCTGATTCCTTATATAGCGCACTACGTTTGACAAGGAAATAGCATTGCACTAAGGTAATAGGATGCCATTTGGGACGTATATGTCGTGTAATGGCTCTGTATGGTTTAGGCCTCAAAGAGCCACAATATTCTAATGATAATAATCATTACTTGCTGCCTCCATAATTCTCTGTTGGAGCTGCATGCCCCAAAGTGGTTTTGTTTTGGTTGATTTGTTTCTCTTTCTGGGGGTTGTATACAGCAGAGAACTCAGAATGATGCTTACATAACTACGATTATGACAATATAGGGCCATACTGACCCTCTCTGGTCATACTGTATGCATTAGAAAAACTACAGTATGCACGCACACACGTACATGCACACGCACACGCACACACACACACACACACACACACACACACACACACACACACACACACACACACACACACACACACACACACACACACACACACACACACACACACACACTGGATATCCAGATTCCTATACAGCTAATCACCATATTACCCATCATCACACTGAGCAACCCACTAGGCTCAGAACATAGCAGAGAGTTATCTAAGCACCCGTGACAGGTGTGTGTGTAAACCCCGCACGGGAGCACACTAATGCCTCTGGCGATGACACGGCATGTGTAACGTTTCATAAACGGAGTCCATGTAGCTCTTTCATCGCTTGGTTTGATTGGAACAATTATACACCTCCTCTCTTCCTCCCTCCCTATCTTCCCCCTCCTCTTTCTCATTCTCTCACTCCCTTAGTCTCCCTCTCCCTCTCTTTCTCCCCCAGTCAGGGCTATTAGGAGGAAATGCACCCCCTCTCCCCCTCCACACTTCTATACCAACACCAGTCAGTAGGGTGAATGTATAAAACATCCTTCCTCTTAATGAGAAAGAGATAATTCATTAGAGATTAGCATTACCCAGTACATAACACGTACCCATGTGTGTGTTTCTGTGTGACTTTGTGTATGTGTGTGACAAGCATGCTAGTGTATTGTGTGCGTGTGCGAGTGTCCATGCTTGCGTGTCACGTATGTGGGTGCGTGTCTAAGTGTGTGACAGGATGAGTGTGGGTTCACTAGAGGGTGTTGACGAGTGACTGATCTAGACCTGTGTGACAATAACGAGTCGGGCAGTAAGGATTTGACAGGGTTGTATACATAATGAATGGCATTTGGGTCACCGCTCTCAGTAAGAGGCTGTCACTTTGATGGGGTTTTGATGAGGAAGGGAACAGACAGCAGAGGAAAGAGTAGACTTCCACCTGTTATGGAATCACCTGAGATGACATGGTTAGGCTCAAGGGATGGATGGATGAACGAATGAACGAACAAAGAAATGAATAAATCCACCCACCCGTTCATCTGTCCATTCCTCCATCCTATCCCGATACCAATGTTTTGATGGTGTGATCCAACGCCCCTGCTTAACAGTCTATAGAGGCTTCCACTGTAGCAGCCTTATTGGAAGAGTGTGTGGAGAGTTTCCCCAGGTCAGATCAACACAGAGACCGTGTCATTAGACAGGCGGAATAGTCTCCATCACATGCTTAAAGGCCATACAGAGATGACATTATCATCAGCTGTCACAGGAGGGAAGAGAGAGAGAGTATCACGTTTGAACCTAGACGAAGTGACGGAGGAGAGACTAAAGTCACATACTGTGCATGAACTTGTCAGAAGGTCGAATCAAAATACAACCACTGCACCATATCACTGAGTCAAGCAGGCAGTGACTGATGTATCATATAAACTGGTCTTTTTCAGCAGCATGGAGCCATAGTGTCTCTCTCCACAGTCAGGAGAACCGACCTTTTCCACCAATTCAATATTGAATGAAAACAACCCTGGGAGGTGACTGACTGATTGGCAGAGAAAATAAAGGAGAAAAGGGAAAAACACATAAAGGACCTGAGAGACTTTCATTCATCTGTCTATTTATAAACATGTCAACCAACAGACTGGAGCTGCCAGGCGCCCCATCTATCTTTTAACTGCAAAGGCAGACACACACACACACACACACACACACACACACACACACACACACACACACACACACACACACACACACACACACACACACACACACACACACACACTCTCAGACAGCAGGGTCTGCATTAGATACGCATCCATCATTGAGTCGAACACACACACACACACACACGTATGCACCTATACACACACACACACACACACACACACACACACACACACACACACACACACACACACACACACACACACACACACACACACACACACACACACACACACATGCACACATGCACACACACACGTACACACACACGCACACACACATGCACACAGGTCTAAAGAAGCATGATATATATATATTTTTTAAACATTTATTTAACCTTTATTTAACTAGGAAAGTCAGTTAAAAACAAATTGTTATTTACAGTGACGGCCTACCCAGCTAAACCTGGGTGTGATATGGGATGGGCATTCTATGTTTTGTTTTCTAGGTTTCTTTATTTCTATGTTTTGGCCGAGTATGGTTCTCAGTCAGGGACAGCTGTCTATTGTTGTCTCTGATTGAGAATCATACTTAGGTAGCCCTTTTTCCCTCCTTTAGTGTGGGTAGTTAACTTTGTTTGTGGCACTTAGCCCTGTAAGCTTCACGGTCGTTTCTTGTTTTGTTGGCGACATTTTAAAATAAAATAAAATGTACGCTCACAACGCTGCACTTTGGTCTACTTCCAACGACACCCGTGACAGGACGGCGCTTGGCCAATTGTGCGCCGCCCTATGGGACTAATCACGGCCGGTTGTGATACAGCCTGGAATCGAACCAGGGTCTGTAGTGACGCCTCTAGCACTTAGAAGCACTCGGATATGAAGAAAATGTAGTCTATTTCAGAAGAACAGAATAGCATACTCTGAGTTGTCCTTATGTTAGGCCCTGATCTGGCTATGCCAAATGGCTGTGGGCTACACTAGTTCATTTAGCAGACAATGTTTGTTTAGAATTCTGTGGCATTATTTTATGGTATGAAGAATACAACTGAACAAAGCTGAATAAAATAGAAAGGACATTTTCTCCAAACGATTTGAGGGAATGCACACATAAGGCTATGAGTGGCAAACAAATAGATATTCCTATATACTTCATTTAGAATTATTAATGTAACTTTACTTGTTCTACAAACGTTGCACTATATGTTTTGATGTTTAATACATTGTAAGGCTGCATGATGCGACTCTAACTATATATATTTTTTAAAGTTGCATGAAAGAATGCGTTCTGCTTAGTTTTTTTTTGCGCAGGCTGTACACACTACATCAGTCACTCATTCACAATTTGACAAGCACTTGATAATGCCTCGAATTTCACAACGGCATCCCTTTTGTGTGGCCTTCTCCCTGAGTGCGGCGCTCTCCGAATCACCTCTCACTCGCATGGCTCTACACGATCAGGTCTTTACCACAGGCTACAAGTAAAGACAGACACATCTGGGGTGCAACTGCGTGTGTCCTCGTTCAATTCGGAGGAGCATATTGAAGATGTTGGAAGAACTGTCCACATTTACTTTTTGTCAGACAACAAGATGAGTAGCCCTAACGAACAGCAAAAGCGCTAGCCTATATCAATCTACTATGCCCCATAGTTCAAAAGTCGACCTATTCTATTCGGTGCAATAAATAAATATTCCAAACATAGTCTAGGACTGTTGTGGGATTCAATAGATCCCAAATGAATACATCTAGCATCAAACCCCCTTTTTTTACTTATTGTGGCTGACGCAACAGATCAGAACATTTAGCTTCAAATGTTGATAAACTATTAGGTTATTTCTTCACATTATAAGCGCAGCAATGTGCACATGATAGTAGGCTATAAGCGTGGATGTTCCATGTTCCATTAGTGGAAAACACCATTATCAAAAGTGACCACAAATGCAATTATACTTTTATTACTTTTATTATGAAGGTGCATTTTTATGGTGAAAAGGATCTTCCCCAAACTTGAAACTGCTTATATATATCAGTTAAACTGTACACCCCTTGTAAAAGGGACTAATTAAGTTATTTGGCCACTTTTCACACCTTTTTTTTAGTAGAGGCCATCACTCTGTTTTCTCGCGCAATTGCATAGCCTATAGGAATGTTGTGCAACATGAGATCATGAGCTCATGGGCTCCCATGAAGTGTTTGATTCTTCTTTTGAATAGATTTGCATTGATGTCAGAGTGATTAGAGGGACAATAGAGTGCTGAGTACCAGGCAGTTAGAAAGTTTGGTAGTCTAATGACCATCATACTAATGACCATCAGCAGCATCAGAGCATGGAGAAGTCTAATTACCATGACTAAACGGTCAAGTGGAATTTGACTGCCTTCATGACTCATGACCAAATGGTGTGGCGGTAGTATAACCACCACAACAGCCCTATACACACATCTTTGTTTTACTATCCTTGTCGGGACCAAACAACTGATTCCCATTAAAACCCTATTTTCCCTAACCCCTAATCCTGCATTTAACCCCTAATCCTGAATGTAACCCCTAATCCTGCATTTAACCCCTAATCCTGAATGTAACCCCTAATCCTGCATTTAACCCCTAATCCTGCATTTAACCCCTAATCCTGAATGTAACTCCTAATACTGAATTTAACCCCTAATCCTGCATGTAACTCCTAATACTGAATTTAACTCCTGTACTGGTACCCCCTGTATATAGCCTCCACATTGACTCTGTACTGGTACCCCCTGTATATAGCCTCCACATTGACTCTGTACTGGTACCCCCTGTATATAGCCTCCACATTGACTCTGTACTGGTACCCCCTGTATATAGCCTCCACATTGACTCGTACTGGTACCCCTGTATATAGCCTCCACATTGACTCTGTACTGGTACCCCTGTATATAGCCTCCACATTGACTCTGTACTGGTACCCCTGTATATAGCCTCCACATTGACTCTGTACTGGTACCCCTGTATATAGCCTCCACATTGACTCTGTACTGGTACCCTGTATATAGCCTCCACATTGACTCTGTACTGGTACCCCTGTATATAGCCTCCACATTGACTCTGTACTGGTACCCCTGTATATAGCCTCCACATTGACTCTGTACTGGTACCCCTGTATATAGCCTCCACATTGACTCTGTACTGGTACCCCTGTATATAGCTCCACATTGACTCTGTACTGGTACCCCTGTATATAGCCTCCACATTGACTCTGTACTGGTACCCCTGTATATAGCCTCCACATTGACTCTGTACTGGTACCCCCTGTATATAGCCTCCACATTGACTCTGTACTGGTACCCCCTGTATATAGCCTCCACATTGACTCTGTACTGGTACCCCTGTATATAGCCTCCACATAGACTCTGTACTGGTACCCCCTGTATATAGCCTCCACATTGACTCCACTGGTACCCCCTGTATATAGCCTCCACATTGACTCTGTACTGGTACCCCCTGTATATAGCCTCCACATTGACTCTGTACTGGTACCCCTGTATATAGCTCCACATTGACTCTGTACTGGTACCCTGTATATAGCCTCCACATTGACTCTGTACTGGTACCCCTGTATATAGCCTCCACATTGACTCTGTACTGGTACCCCTGTATATAGCCTCCACATTGACTCTGGTACTGGTACCCCTGTATATAGCCTCCACATTGACTCTGTACTGGTACCCTGTATATAGCCTCCACATTGACTCTGTACTGGTACCCCCTGTATATAACCTCCACATTGACTCTGTACTGGTACCCCTGTATATAGCCTCCACATTGACTCTGTACTGGTACCCCTGTATATAGCCTCCACATTGACTCTGTACTGGTACCCTGTATATAGCCTCCACATTGACTCTGTACTGGTACCCCTGTATATAGCCTCCACATTGACTCTGTACTGGTACCCCTGCATATAGCCTCCACATTGACTCTGTACTGGTACCCCTGTATATAACCTCCACATTGACTCTGTACTGGTACCCCTGTATATAGCCTCCACATTGACTCTGTACTGGTACCCCTGTATATAGCCTCCACATTGACTCTGTACTGTACCCTGTATAGCCTCCACATTGACTCTGTACTGGTACCCCTGTATATAGCCTCCACATTGACTCTGTACTGGTACCCCTGTATATAGCCTCCACATTGACTCTGTACTGGTACCCCTGTATATAGCCTCCACATTGACTCTGTACTGGTACCCCTGTATATAGCCTCCACATTGACTCTGTACTGGTACCCCTGTATATAACCTCCACATTGACTCTGTACTGGTACCCCTGTATATAGCCTCCACATTGACTCTGTACTGGTACCCCTGTATATAGCCTCCACATTGACTCTGTACTGGTACCCCTGTATATAGCCTCCACATTGACTCTGTACTGGTACCCCTGTATATAGCCTCCACATTGACTCTGTACTGGTACCCCTGTATATAACCTCCACATTGACTCTGTACTGGTACCCCTGTCATATAGCCTCCACATTGACTCTGTACTGGTACCCTGTATATAGCCTCCACATTGACTCTGTACTGGTACCCCTGTATATAGCCTCCACATTGACTCTGTACCGGTACCCCTGTATATAACCTCCACATTGACTCTGTACTGGTACCCCTGTATATAGCTCCACATTGACTCTGTACCGGTACCCCCTGTATATAGCCTCCACATTGACTCAGTACTGGTACCCCCTGTATATAGCCTCCACATTGACTCTGTACTGGTACCCCTGTATATAGCCTCCACATTGACTCTGTACTGGTACCCCTGTATGCATATAGCCTCCACATTGACTCTGTACTGGTACCCCTGTATATAACCTCCACATTGACTCTGTACTGGTACCCCTGTATATAGCCTCCACATTGACTTTGTACTGGTACCCCTGTATATAGCCTCCACATTGACTCTGTACTGGTACCCCTGTATATAGCCTCCACATTGACTCTGTACCGGTATTCCCTGTATATAACCTCCACATTGACTCTGTACTGGTACCCCTGTATATAGCCTCCACATTGACTCTGTACCGGTACCCCTGTATATAGCCTCCACATTGACTCTGTACCGGTACCCCTGTATATAGCCTCCACATTGACTCTGTACTGGTACCCCTGTATATAGCCTCCACATTGACTCTGTACTGGTACCCCTGTATATAGCCTCCACATTGACTCTGTACTGGTACCCCTGTATATAGCCTCCACATTGACTCTGTACCGGTACCCCTGTATATAGCCTCCACATTGACTCTGTACCGGTACCCCTGTATATAGCCTCCACATTGACTCTGTACCGTACCCCTGTATATAGCCTCCACATTGACTCTGTACCGGTACCCCTGTATATAGCCTCCACATTGACTCTGTACCGGTACCCTGTATATAGCCTCCACATTGACTCTGTACTGGTACCCCTGTATATAGCCTCCACATTGACTCTGTACTGGTACCCCTGTATATAGCCTCCACATTGACTCTGTACCGGTACCCCTGTATATAGCCTCCACATTGACTCTGTACCTGGTACCCTGTATATAGCCTCCACATTGACTCTGTACTGGTACCCCTGTATATAGCCTCCACATTGACTCTGTACTGGTACCCCTGTATATAGCCTCCACATTGACTCTGTACCGGTACCCCTGTATATAGCCTCCACATTGACTCTGTACCGGTACCCCTGTATATAGCCTCCACATTGACTCTGTACCGGTACCCCTGTATATAGCCTCCACATTGACTCTGTACCTGGTACCCCTGTATATAGCCTCCACATTGACTCTGTACTGGTACCCTGTATATAGCCTCCACATTGACTCTGTACCGGTACCCCTGTATATAGCCTCCACATTGACTCTGTACCTGGTACCCCTGTATATAGCCTCCACATTGACTCTGTACCTGGTACCCTGTATATAGCCTCCACATTGACTCTGTACTGGTACCCCTGTATATAGCCTCCACATTGACTCTGTACTGGTACCCCTGTATATAGCCTCCACATTGACTCTGTACCGGTACCCCTGTATAGCCTCCACATGACTCTGTAGCCTCCACATTGACTCTGTACTGGTACCCCTGTATATAGCCTCCACATTGACTCTGTACTGGTACCCCTGTATATAGCCTCCACATTGACTCTGTACTGGTACCCCTGTATATAGCCTCCACATTGACTCTGTACTGGTACCCCTGTATATAGCCTCCACATTGACTCTGTACTGGTACCCCTGTATATAGCCTCCACATTGACTCTGTACTGGTACCCCTGTATATAGCCTCCACATTGACTCTGTACCTGGTACCCCTGTATATAGCCTCCACATTGACTCTGTACTGGTACCCCTGTATATAGCCTCCACATTGACTCTGTACTGGTACCCTGTATATAGCCTCCACATTGACTCTGTACTGGTACCCCTGTATATAGCCTCCACATTGACTCTGTACTGGTACCCCTGTATATAGCCTCCACATTGACTCTGTACCGGTACCCCCTGTATATAGCCTCCACATTGACTCTGTACCGGTACCCCTGTATAGCCTCCACATTGACTCTGTACCTGGTACCCCTGTATATAGCCTCCACATTGACTCTGTACTGGTACCCCTGTATATAGCCTCCACATTGACTCTGTACCGGTACCCCTGTATATAGCCTCCACATTGACTCTGTACCGGTACCCCTGTATATAGCCTCCACATTGACTCTGTACCGGTACCCCTGTATATAGCCTCCACATTGACTCTGTACCGGTACCCCTGTATATAGCCTCCACATTGACTCTGTACCGGTACCCCTGTATATAGCCTCCACATTGACTCTGTACCGTACCCCTGTATATAGCCTCCACATTGACTCTGTACCGGTACCCCTGTATATAGCCTCCACATTGACTCTGTACGGTACCCCTGTATATAGCCTCCACATTGACTCTGTACTGGTACCCCTGTATATAGCCTCCACATTGACTCTGTACCGTACCCTGTATATAGCCTCCACATTGATCTGTACTGGTACCCTGTATATAGCCTCCACATTGACTCTGTACTGGTACCCCTGTATATAGCTCCACATTGACTCTGTACCGGTACCCCTGTATATAGCCTCCACATTGACTCTGTACTGGTACCCCCTGTATATAGCCTCCACATTGACTCTGTACCGGTACCCCTGTATATAGCCTCCACATTGACTCTGTACCGGTAGCCCCTGTATATAGCCTCCACATTGACTCTGTACTGGTACCTCTGTATATAGCTCCACATTGACTCTGTACTGGTACCCCCTGTATATAGCTCCACATTGACTCTGTACCGGTACCCTGTATATAGCCTCCCTCCACATTGACTCTGTACTCCACATTGACTCCCCTGTATATAGCCTCCACATTGACTCTGTACTGGTACCCCTGTATATAGCCTCCACATTGACTCTGTACCTGGTACCCCTGTATATAGCCTCCACATTGACTCTGTACCAGTACCCCTGTATATAGCCTCCACATTGACTCTGTACTGGTACCCCTGTATATAGCCTCCACATTGACTCTGTACTGGTACCCCTGTATATAGCCTCCACATTGACTCTGTACTGGTACCCCTGTATATAGCCTCCACATTGACTCTGTACTGCAACCCCTGTATATAGCCTCCACATTGACTCTGTACCGGTACCCCCTGTATATAGCCTCCACATTGACTCTGTACCGGTACCCCTGTATATAACCTCCACATTGACTCTGTACTGGTACCCCTGTATATAGCCTCCACATTGACTCTGTACCGTACCCCCTGTATATAGCCTCCACATTGACTCTGTACCAGTACCCCTGTATATAGCCTCCACATTGACTCTGTACCAGTAAACCCTGTATATAGCCTCCACATTGACTCTGTACCGGTACCCCTGTATATAGCCTCCACATTGACTCTGTAAAGTACCCCTGTATATAGCCTCCACATTGACTCTGTACTGGTATACCCTGTATATAGCCTCCACATTGACTCTGTACCGGTACCCCTGTATATAGCCTCCACATTGACTCTGTACTGGTACCCCTGTATATAGCCTCCACATTGACTCTGTACTGGTACTACATACTCCCTGTATATAGCCTCCACATTGACTCTGTACCGGTACCCTGTATATAGCCTCCACATTGACTCTGTACCATATATCCTGTATATAGCCTCCACATTGACTCTGTAGGTCCCCCTGTATATAGCCTCCACATTGACTCTGTACCGGTACCCTGTATATAGCCTCCACATTGACTCTGTACCAGTACCCCTGTATATAGCCTCCACATTGACTCTGTACTGGTACCCCTGTATATAGCCTCCACATTGACTCTGTACCAGTACCCCTGTATATAGCCTCCACATTGACTCTGTTGGTACCCCCTGTATATAGCCTCCACATTGATTTCAGGTATTCCCTGTATATAGCCTCCACATTGACTCTGTACCAGTACCCCTGTATATAGCCTCCACATTGACTCTGTATATAGCCTCCACATTGGGTAATGGTCCCTGTATATAGCCTCCACATTGACTCTGTACCAGTACCCCTGTATATAGCCTCCACATTGACTCTGTACCAGTACCCCTGTATATAGCCTCCACATTGACTCTGTACCAGTACCCCTGTATATAGCCTCCACATTGACTCTGTACCGTACCCTGTATATAGCCTCCACATTGACTCTGTACTGGTACCCCTGTATATAGCCATTGACATTGACTACACCCTGTATATAGCCTCCACCTGGTACCCCTGTATATAGCCTCCACATTGACTCTGTACCGGTACCCCTGTATATAGTCTCCACATTGACTCTGTACCTGGTACACCCTGTATATAGCCTCCACATTGACTCTGTACCGGTACCCCTGTATATAGCCTCCACATTGACTCTGTACCGGTACCCCTGTATATAGCCTCCACATTGACTCTGTACCGGTACCCCTGTATATAGCCTCCACATTGACTCTGTACCGGTACCCCTGTATATAGCCTCCACATTGACTCTGTACCGGTACCCCTGTATATAGCCTCCACATTGACTCTGTACTGGTACCCCTGTATATAGCCTCCACATTGACTCTGTACCGTACCCCTGTATATAGCCTCCACATTGACTCTGTACCTGGTACCCCTGTATATAGCCTCCACATTGACTCTGTACCTGGTACCCTGTATATAGCCTCCACATTGACTCTGTACATTGGTACCCCTGTATATAGCCTCCACATTGACTCTGTACTGGTACCCCTGTATATAGCCTCCACATTGACTCTGTACTGGTACCCCTGTATATAGCCTCCACATTGACTCTGTACTGGTACCCCTGTATATAGCCTCCACATTGACTCTGTACTGGTACCCCTGTATATAGCCTCCACATTGACTCTGTACCGGTACCCCTGTATATAGCCTCCACATTGACTCTGTACTGGTACCCCTGTATATAGCCTCCACATTGACTCTGTACCGGTACCCCTGTATATAGCCTCCACATTGACTCTGTACTGGTACCCCTGTATATAGCCTCCACATTGACTCTGTACCTGGTACCCCTGTATATAGCCTCCACATTGACTCTGTACCTGGTACCCCTGTATATAGCCTCCACATTGACTCTGTACCTGGTACCCCTGTATATAGCCTCCACATTGACTCTGTACTGGTACCCCTGTATATAGCCTCCACATTGACTCTGTACTGGTACCCCTGTATATAGCCTCCACATTGACTCTGTACCAGTACCCCTGTATATAGCCTCCACATTGACTCTGTACCGGTACCCCTGTATATAGCCTCCACATTGACTCTGTACCGGTACCCCTGTATATAGCCTCCACATTGACTCTGTACCTGGTACCCCTGTATATAGCCTCCACATTGACTCTGTACCGGTACCCCTGTATATAGCCTCCACATTGACTCTGTACCGGTACCCCTGTATATAGCCTCCACATTGACTCTGTACCGGTACCCCTGTATATAGCCTCCACATTGACTCTGTACCGGTACCCTGTATATAGCCTCCACATTGACTCTGTACCGGTACCCCTGTATATAGCCTCCACATTGACTCTGTACCGGTACCCCTGTATATAGCCTCCACATTGACTCTGTACCGGTACCCCTGTATATAGCCTCCACATTGACTCTGTACCGGTACCCCTGTATATAGCCTCCACATTGACTCTGTACTGGTACCCCTGTATATAGCCTCCACATTGACTCTGTACTGGTACCCCTGTATATAGCCTCCACATTGACTCTGTACTGGTACCCCTGTATATAGCCTCCACATTGACTCTGTACTGGTACCCCTGTATATAGCCTCCACATTGACTCTGTACTGGTACCCCTGTATATAGCCTCCACATTGACTCTGTACCGGTACCCCTGTATATAGCCTCCACATTGACTCTGTACTGGTACCTCTGTATATAGCCTCCACATTGACTCTGTACTGGTACCCCTGTATATAGCCTCCACATTGACTCTGTACCGGTACCCCTGTATATAGCCTCCACATTGACTCTGTACCGGTACCCCTGTATATAGCCTCCACATTGACTCTGTACTGGTACCCCCTGTATATAGCTCCACATTGACTCTGTACCGGTACCCCCTGTATATAGCCTCCACATTGACTCTGTACTGGTACCCCTGTATATAGCCTCCACATTGACTCTGTACTGGTACCCCTGTATATAGCCTCCACATTGACTCTGTACTGGTACCCCTGTATATAGCTCCACATTGACTCTGTACCAGTACCCCTGTATATAGCCTCCACATTGACTCTGTACTGGTACCCCTGTATATAGCCTCCACATTGACTCTGTACTGGTACCCCTGTATATAGCCTCCACATTGACTCTGTACCTGGTACCCCTGTATATAGCCTCCACATTGACTCTGTACCGTACCCCTGTATATAGCCTCCACATTGACTCTGTACCAGTACCCCTGTATATAGCCTCCACATTGACTCTGTACTGGTACCCCTGTATATAGCCTCCACATTGACTCTGTCCCTGGTACCCCTGTATATAGCCTCCACATTGACTCTGTACCGGTACCCCTGTATATAGCCTCCACATTGACTCTGTACTGGTACCCCTGTATATAGCCTCCACATTGACTCTGTACTGGTACCCCTGTATATAGCCTCCACATTGACTCTGTACCTGGTACCCCTGTATATAGCCTCCACATTGACTCTGTACTGGTACCCCTGTATATAGCTCCACATTGACTCTGTACCGGTACCCCTGTATATAGCCTCCACATTGACTCTGTACTGGTACCCCTGTATATAGCCTCCACATTGACTCTGTACTGGTACCCCTGTATATAGCCTCCACATTGACTCTGTACTGGTACCCCTGTATATAGCCTCCACATTGACTCTGTACTGGTACCCCTGTATATAGCCTCCACATTGACTCTGTACTGGTACCCCTGTATATAGCCTCACATTGACTCTGTACCGGTACTCCTGTATATAGCTCCACATTGACTCTGTACCGTACCCTGTATATAGCCTCCACATTGACTCTGTACTGGTATCCCCTGTATATAGCCTCCACATTGACTCTGTACTGGTACCCCTGTATATAGCCTCCACATTGACTCTGTACTGGTACCCCTGTATATAGCCTCCACATTGACTCTGTACTGGTACCCCTGTATATAGCCTCCACATTGACTCTGTACCGGTACCCCTGTATATAGCTCCACATTGACTCTGTACCTGCTCACTCCCTGTATATAGCCTCCACATTGACTCTGTACCGGTACCCCTGTATATAGCCTCCACATTGACTCTGTACCGGTACCCCTGTATATAGCCTCCACATTGACTCTGTACCGGTACCCCTGTATATAGCCTCCACATTGACTCTGTACCGGTACCCCCTGTATATAGCCTCCACATTGACTCTGTACCGGTACCCCTGTATATAGCCTCCACATTGACTCTGTACCGGTACCCCTGTATATAGCCTCCACATTGACTCTGTACAGGTACCCCTGTATATAGCCTCCACATTGACTCTGTACCGGTACCCCTGTATATAGTCCACATTGACTCTGTACTGGTACCCTGTATATAGCCTCCACATTGACTCTGTACCGGTACCCCTGTATATAGCCTACATTGACTCTGTACCGTACCCCTGTATATAGCCTCCACATTGACTCTGTACCGTACCCTGTATATAGCCTCCACATTGACTCTACTGTACCCCTGTATATAGCCTCCACATTGACTCTGTACCGGAACCCCTGTATATAGCCTCCACATTGACTCTGTACCGTAACACCCTGTATATAGCCTCCACATTGACTCTGTACCGTAATACCCTGTATATAGCCTCCACATTGACTCTGTACCGGTACCCCTGTATATAGCTCCACATTGACTCTGTACCGTACCCCTGTATATAGCCTCCACATTGACTCTGTACCGTAATACCCTGTATATAGCCTCCACATTGACTCTGTACCGGTAACCCTGTATATAGCTCTCCACATTGACTCTGTACCAAATACCCTGTATATAGCCTCCACATTGACTCTGTACCCCCTGTATATAGTCTACATTGACTCTGTACCCCCTGTATATAGCCTCATTGACTAACCGGTACCCCTGTATATAGTCTCATTGACTAACCGGTACTCCCCTGTATATAGTCCTCATTGACTCTAACCGTACCTGTATAGTCTAGCTAACTCCACATTGACTCTACTAACCGGTACCCCCTGTATATAGTCTCATTACTAACCGGTACCCCACACTGACTTGCACGTACCCCTGTATAGCCTCCACATTGACTCTGAACCGGTACCCCTGTATATAGCCTCCACATTGACTCTGAACCGTACCCCTGTATATAGCCTCCACATTGACTCTGTACCGCAGTACCCCTGTATATAGCCTCCACATTGACTCTGTACCGGTACCCCCTGTATAGCCTCCACATTGACTCTGAACCGGTACCCCTGTATATAGCCTCCACATTGACTCTGAACCGGTACCCCTGTATATAGCCTCCACTTGACTTGAACCGGTACCCCTGTATATAGCCTCCACATTGACTGAACCGGTACCCCTGTATATAGCCTCCACATTGACTCTGTACCGGTACCCCTGTATATAGCCTCCACATTGACTCTGAACCGGTACCCCTGTATATAGCCTCCACATTGACTCTGTACCGGTACCCCTGTATATAGCCTCCACATTGACTCTGAACCGGTACCCCTGTATATAGCCTCCACATTGACTCTGAACCGGTACCCCTGTATATAGCCTCCACATTGACTCTGTACCGGTACCCCTGTATATAGCCTCCACATTGACTCTGAACCGGTACCCCTGTATATAGCCTCCACATTGACTCTGTACCGGTACCCCTGTATATAGCCTCCACATTGACTCTGTACCGGTACCCCTGTATATAGCCTCCACATTGACTCTGTACCGGTACCCCTGTATATAGCCTCCACATTGACTCTGTACCGGTACCCCTGTATATAGCCTCCACATTGACTCTGTACCGGTACCCCTGTATATAGCCTCCACATTGACTCTGTACCGGTACCCCTGTATATAGCCTCCACATTGACTCTGTACCGGTACCCCTGTATATAGCCTCCACATTGACTCTGTACCGGTACCCCTGTATATAGCCTCCACATTGACTCTGAACCGGTACCCCTGTATATAGCCTCCACATTGACTCTGAACCGGTACCCCTGTATATAGCCTCCACATTGACTCTGAACCGGTACCCCTGTATATAGCCTCCACATTGACTCTGAACCGGTACCCCTGTATATAGCCTCCACATTGACTCTGAACCGGTACCCCTGTATATAGCCTCCACATTGACTCTGAACCGGTACCCCTGTATATAGCCTCCACATTGACTAACCGGTACCCCTGTATATAGCCTCCACATGACTCTGTACCGTACCCTGTATATAGCCTCCACATTGACTCTGTACCGGTACCCCTGTATATAGCCTCCACATTGACTCTGTACCGGTACCCCTGTATATAGCCTCCACATTGACTCTGTACCGGTACCCCTGTATATAGCCTCCACATTGACTCTGTACCGGTACCCCTGTATATAGCCTCCACATTGACTCTGAACCGGTACCCCTGTATATAGCCTCCACATTGACTCTGTACCGGTACCCCTGTATATAGCCTCCACATTGACTCTGTACCGGTACCCCTGTATATAGCCTCCACATTGACTCTGTACCGGTACCCCTGTATATAGCCTCCACATTGACTCTGAACCGGTACCCCTGTATATAGCCTCCACATTGACTCTGTACCGGTACCCCTGTATATAGCCTCCACATTGACTCTGTACCGGTACCCCTGTATATAGCCTCCACATTGACTCTGAACCGGTACCCCTGTATATAGCCTCCACATTGACTCTGAACCGGTACCCCTGTATATAGCCTCCACATTGACTCTGAACCGGTAACCCCTGTATATAGCCTCCACATTGACTCTGAACCGGTACCCCTGTATATAGCCTCCACATTGACTCTGAACCGGTACCCCTGTATATAGCCTCATCACTGACTCTGTACCGGTACCCCTGTATATAGCCTCCACATTGACTCTGTACCGGTACCCCTGTATATAGCCTCCACATTGACTCTGAACCGGTACCCCTGTATATAGCCTCCA
>NC_088403.1:28091457-28246302 GCF_034236695.1 Oncorhynchus nerka | reverse complement strand
TGTGACAGGTTAGTATAGTGGTGAACCTATAGGTCTTCAGTGTGTGACAGTGGTGAACCTATAGGTCTTCAGTGTGTGACAGGTTAGTACAGTGGTGAACCTATAGGTCTTCAGTGTGTGACAGGTTAGTACAGTGGTGAACCTATAGGTCTTCAGTGTGTGACAGGTTAGTATAGTGGTGAACCTATAGGTCTTCAGTGTGACAGGTTAGTACAGTGGTGAACCTATAGGTCTTCAGTGTGACAGGTTAGTACAGTGGTGAACCTATAGGTCTTCAGTGTGTGACAGGTTAGTATAGTGGTGAACCTATAGGTCTTCAGTGTGTGACAGGTTAGTACAGTGGTGAACCTATAGGTCTTCAGTGTGTGACAGGTTAGTACAGTGGTGAACCTATAGGTCTTCAGTGTGTGACAGGTTAGTATAGTGGTGAACCTATAGGTCTTCAGTGTGACAGGTTAGTACAGTGGTGAACCTATAGGCCTTCAGTGTGTGACAGGTTAGTATAGTGGTGAACCTATAGGTCTTCAGTGTGTGACAGGTTAGTACAGTGGTGAACCTATAGGTCTTCAGTGTGTGACAGGTTAGTACAGTGGTGAACCTATAGGTCTTCAGTGTGACAGGTTAGTACAGTGGTGAACCTATAGGTCTTCAGTGTGTGACAGGTTAGTACAGTGGTGAACCTTTA
Organism: Oncorhynchus nerka; assembly: GCF_034236695.1. Classification (NCBI taxonomy): domain Eukaryota; kingdom Metazoa; phylum Chordata; class Actinopteri; order Salmoniformes; family Salmonidae; genus Oncorhynchus; species Oncorhynchus nerka. The sequence continues at coordinate 28,245,617 of NC_088403.1, read as the reverse complement.
GGTCTTCAGTGTGACAGGTTAGTATAGTGGTGAACCTATAGGTCTTCAGTGTGTGACAGTGGTGAACCTATAGGTCTTCAGTGTGTGACAGGTTAGTACAGTGGTGAACCTATAGGTCTTCAGTGTGTAACAGGTTAGTACAGTGGTGAACCTATAGGTCTTCAGTGTGTGACAGTGGTGAATCTATAGGTCTTCAGTGTGTGACAGGTTAGTACAGTGGTGAACCTATAGGTCTTCAGTGTGACAGGTTAGTATAGTGGTGAACCTATAGGTCTTCAGTGTGTGACAGGTTAGTACAGTAGTGAACCTATAGGTCTTCAGTGTGTGACAGGTTAGTACAGTGGTGAACCTATAGGTCTTCAGTGTGACAGGTTAGTACAGTGGTGAACCTATAGGTCTTCAGTGTGACAGGTTAGTATAGTGGTGAACCTATAGGTCTTCAGTGTGTGACAGGTTAGTACAGTGGTGAACCTATAGGTCTTCAGTGTGTGACAGGTTAGTACAGTGGTGAACCTATAGGTCTTCAGTGTGACAGGTTAATACAGTGGTGAACCTATAGGTCTTCAGTGTGTGACAGGTTAGTACAGTGGTGAACCTAGGTCTTCAGTGTGTGACAGTGTGAACCTATAGGTCTTCAGTGTGTGACAGGTTAGTACAGTGGTGAACCTATAGGTCTTCTGTGACAGTTATGTAACAGGTTAGTACAGTGGTGAACCTATAGGTCTTCAGTGTGACAGGTTAGTACAGTGGTGAACCTATAGGCCTTCAGTGTGTTACAGGTTAGTACAGTGGTGAACCTATAGGTCTTCAGTGTGTGACAGTGGTGAATCTATAGGTCTTCAGTGTGTGACAGGTTAGTACAGTGATGAACCTATAGGTCTTCAGTGTGTGATAGTGGTGAACCTATAGGTCTTCAGTGTGTGACAGGTTAGTACAGTGGTGAACCTATAGGTCTTCAGTGTGTGACAGGTTAGTACAGTGGTGAACCTATAGGTCTTCAGTGTGACAGGTTAGTACAGTGGTGAACCTATAGGTCTTCAGTGTGTGACAGGTTAGTATAGTGGTGAACCTATAGGTCTTCAGTGTGTGACAGGTTAGTACAGTGGTGAACCTATAGGTCTTCAGTGTGACAGGTTAGTACAGTGGTGAACCTATAGGTCTTCAGTGTGTGACAGGTTAGTATAGTGGTGAACCTATAGGTCTTCAGTGTGACAGGTTAGTACAGTGGTGAACCTATAGGCCTTCAGTGTGTGACAGGTTAGTATAGTGGTGAACCTATAGGTCTTCAGTGTGTGACAGGTTAGTACAGTGGTGAACCTATAGGTCTTCAGTGTGTGACAGGTTAGTATAGTGGTGAACCTATAGGTCTTCAGTGTGTGACAGGTTAGTACAGTGGTGAACCTATAGGTCTTCAGTGTGTGACAGGTTAGTACAGTGGTGAACCTATAGGTCTTCAGTGTGACAGGTTAGTACAGTGGTGAACCTATAGGTCTTCAGTGTGTGACAGGTTAGTACAGTGGTGAACCTATAGGTCTTCAGTGTGACAGGTTAGTATAGTGGTGAACCTATAGGTCTTCAGTGTGTGACAGTGGTGAACCTATAGGTCTTCAGTGTGTGACAGGTTAGTACAGTGGTGAACCTATAGGTCTTCAGTGTGTGACAGGTTAGTACAGTGGTGAACCTATAGGTCTTCAGTGTGTGACAGGTTAGTATAGTGGTGAACCTATAGGTCTTCAGTGTGACAGGTTAGTACAGTGGTGAACCTATAGGTCTTCAGTGTGACAGGTTAGTACAGTGGTGAACCTATAGGTCTTCAGTGTGTGACAGGTTAGTACAGTGGTGAACCTATAGGTCTTCAGTGTGTGACAGGTTAGTACAGTGGTGAACCTATAGGTCTTCAGTGTGACAGGTTAGTACAGTGGTGAACCTATAGGTCTTCAGTGTGTGACAGGTTAGTACAGTGGTGAACCTATAGGTCTTCAGTGTGACAGGTTAGTACAGTGGTGAACCTATAGGTCTTCAGTGTGTGACAGGTTAGTACAGTGGTGAACCTATAGGTCTTCAGTGTGTGACAGGTTAGTACAGTGGTGAACCTATAGGTCTTCAGTGTGTGACAGGTTAGTACAGTGGTGAACCTATAGGTCTTCAGTGTGACAGGTTAGTACAGTGGTGAACCTATAGGTCTTCAGTGTGTGACAGGTTAGTACAGTGGTGAACCTATAGGTCTTCAGTGTGACAGGTTAGTACAGTGGTGAACCTATAGGTCTTCAGTGTGTGACAGGTGTACAGTGGTGAACCTATAGGTCTTCAGTGTGTGACAGGTTAGTACAGTGGTGAACCTATAGGTCTTCAGTGTGTGACAGGTTAGTACAGTGGTGAACCTATAGGTCTTCAGTGTGTAACAGGTTAGTACAGTGGTGAACCTATAGGTCTTCAGTGTGTGACAGTGGTGAACCTATAGGTCTTCAGTGTGTGACAGGTTAGTACAGTGGTGAACCTATAGGTCTTCAGTATGTAACAGGTTAGTACAGTGGTGAACCTATAGGTCTTCAGTGTGACAGGTTAGTACAGTGGTGAACCTATAGGTCTTCAGTGTGTGACAGGTTAGTACAGTGGTGAACCTATAGGTCTTCAGTGTGTGACGGTTGTGACAGTGGTGAATCTATAGGTCTTCAGTGTGTGACAGGTTAGTACAGTGGTGAACCTATAGGTCTTCAGTGTGTGGTTATACAGTGGTGAACCTATAGGTCTTCAGTGTAACAGGTTAGTACAGTAGTGAACCTATAGGTCTTCAGTGTGTGACAGGTTAGTACAGTGGTGAACCTATAGGTCTTCAGTGTGACAGGTTAGTACAGTGGTGAACCTATAGGTCTTCAGTGTGACAGGTTAGTATAGTGGTGAACCTATAGGTCTTCAGTGTGTGACAGGTTAGTACAGTGGTGAACCTATAGGTCTTCAGTGTGACAGGTTAGTACAGTGGTGAACCTATAGGTCTTCAGTGTGTGACAGGTTAGTATAGTGGTGAACCTATAGGTCTTCAGTGTGACAGGTTAGTACAGTGGTGAACCTATAGGCCTTCAGTGTGTGACAGGTTAGTATAGTGGTGAACCTATAGGTCTTCAGTGTGTGACAGGTTAGTACAGTGGTGAACCTATAGGTCTTCAGTGTGTGACAGGTTAGTACAGTGGTGAACCTATAGGTCTTCAGTGTGACAGGTTAGTACAGTGGTGAACCTATAGGTCTTCAGTGTGTGACAGGTTAGTACAGTGGTGAACCTTTAGGTCTTCAGTGTGACAGGTTGGCTATAGTGGTGAACCTATAGGTCTTCAGTGTGTGACAGTGGTGAACCTATAGGTCTTCAGTGTGTGACAGGTTAGTACAGTGGTGAACCTATAGGTCTTCAGTATGTAACAGGTTAGTACAGTGGTGAACCTATAGGCCTTCAGTGTGTTACAGGTTAGTACAGTGGTGAACCTATAGGTCTTCAGTGTGTGACAGTGGTGAATCTATAGGTCTTCAGTGTGTGACAGGTTAGTACAGTGATGAACCTATAGGTCTTCAGTGTGTGATAGTGGTGAACCTATAGGTCTTCAGTGTAACAGGTTAGTACAGTAGTGAACCTATAGGTCTTCAGTGTGTGACAGGTTAGTACAGTGGTGAACCTATAGGTCTTCAGTGTGTGACAGGTTAGTACAGTGGTGAACCTATAGGTCTTCAGTGTGACAGGTTAATACAGTGGTGAACCTATAGGTCTTCAGTGTGTGACAGGTTAGTACAGTGGTGAACCTATAGGTCTTCAGTGTGTGACAGGTTAGTACAGTGGTGAACCTATAGGTCTTCAGTGTGTGGCAGGTTAGTACAGTGGTGAACCTATAGGTCTTCAGTGTGTGACAGTGGTGAACCTATAGGTCTTCAGTGTGTGACAGGTTAGTACAGTGGTGAACCTATAGGTCTTCAGTGTGTGACAGGTTAGTACAGTGGTGAACCTATAGGTCTTCAGTGTGTGACAGGTTAGTACAGTGGTGAACCTATAGGTCTTCAGTGTGACAGGTTAGTACAGTGGTGAACCTATAGGTCTTCAGTGTGTGACAGGTTAGTATAGTGGTGAACCTATAGGTCTTCAGTGTGTGACAGGTTAGTACAGTGGTGAACCTATAGGTCTTCAGTGTGACAGGTTAGTACAGTGGTGAACCTATAGGTCTTCAGTGTGTGTCAGGTTAGTATAGTGGTGAACCTATAGGTCTTCAGTGTGACAGGTTAGTACAGTGGTGAACCTATAGGCCTTCAGTGTGTGACAGGTTAGTATAGTGGTGAACCTATAGGTCTTCAGTGTGTGACAGGTTAGTACAGTGGTGAACCTATAGGTCTTCAGTGTGACAGGTTAGTACAGTGGTGAACCTATAGGTCTTCAGTGTGACAGGTTAGTACAGTGGTGAACCTATAGGTCTTCAGTGTGTGACAGGTTAGTACAGTGGTGAACCTTTAGGTCTTCAGTGTGACAGGTTAGTATAGTGGTGAACCTATAGGTCTTCAGTGTGTGACAGTGGTGAACCTATAGGTCTTCAGTGTGTGACAGGTTAGTACAGTGGTGAACCTATAGGTCTTCAGTATGTAACAGGTTAGTACAGTGGTGAACCTATAGGCCTTCAGTGTGTTACAGGTTAGTACAGTGGTGAACCTATAGGTCTTCAGTGTGTGACAGTGGTGGATCTATAGGTCTTCAGTGTGTGACAGGTTAGTACAGTGATGAACCTATAGGTCTTCAGTGTGTGATAGTGGTGAACCTATAGGTCTTCAGTGTAACAGGTTAGTACAGTAGTGAACCTATAGGTCTTCAGTGTGTGACAGGTTAGTACAGTGGTGAACCTATAGGTCTTCAGTGTGTGACAGGTTAGTACAGTGGTGAACCTATAGGTCTTCAGTGTGACAGGTTAATACAGTGGTGAACCTATAGGTCTTCAGTGTGTGACAGGTTAGTACAGTGGTGAACCTATAGGTCTTCAGTGTGTGACAGGTTAGTACAGTGGTGAACCTATAGGTCTTCAGTGTGTAACAGGTTAGTACAGTGGTGAACCTATAGGCCTTCAGTGTGTGACAGTGGTGAACCTATAGGTATTCAGTGTGTGACAGGTTAGTACAGTGGTGAACCTATATGTCTTCAGTATGTAACAGGTTAGTACAGTGGTGAACCTATAGGTCTTCAGTGTGACAGGTTAGTACAGTGGTGAACCTATAGGCCTTCAGTGTGTTACAGGTTAGTACAGTGGTGAACCTATAGGTCTTCAGTGTGTGACAGTGGTGAATCTATAGGTCTTCAGTGTGTGACAGGTTAGTACAGTGATGAACCTATAGGTCTTCAGTGTGTGATAGTGGTGAACCTATAGGTCTTCAGTGTAACAGGTTAGTACAGTAGTGAACCTATAGGTCTTCAGTGTGTGACAGGTTAGTACAGTGGTGAACCTATAGGTCTTCAGTGTGACAGGTTAGTACAGTGGTGAACCTATAGGTCTTCAGTGTGACAGGTTAGTATAGTGGTGAACCTATAGGTCTTCAGTGTGTGACAGGTTAGTACAGTGGTGAACCTATAGGTCTTCAGTGTGTGACAGGTTAGTACAGTGGTGAACCTATAGGTCTTCAGTGTGACAGGTTAGTATAGTGGTGAACCTATAGGTCTTCAGTGTGTGACAGGTTAGTACAGTGGTGAACCTATAGGCCTTCAGTGTGTGACAGGTTAGTACAGTGGTGAACCTATAGGTCTTCAGTGTGTGACAGGTTAGTACAGTGGTGAACCTATAGGTCTTCAGTGTGTGACAGGTTAGTACAGTGGTGAACCTATAGGTCTTCAGTGTGTGACAGGTTAGTACAGTGGTGAACCTATAGGTCTTCAGTGTGTGACTTCAGTGTGACCTAGGTGTACAGTGGTGAACCTATAGGTCTTCAGTGTGTGACAGGTTAGTACAGTGGTGAACCTATAGGTCTTCAGTATGTGACAGTGGTGAACCTATAGGTCTTCAGTGTGTGACAGTTAGTACAGTGTGAACCTAGGTTCAGTGTGTGACAGTGGTGAACCTATAGGTCTTCAGTGTGTGACAGGTTAGTACAGTGGTGAACCTATAGGTCTTCAGTGTGTGACAGGTTAGTACAGTGGTGAACCTATAGGTCTTCAGTGTGTGACAGGTTAGTATAGTGGTGAACCTATAGGTCTTCAGTGTGTGACAGGTTAGTACAGTGGTGAACCTATAGGTCTTCAGTGTGTGACAGGTTAGTACAGTGGTGAACCTATAGGCCTTCAGTGTGTGACAGGTTAGTACAGTGGTGAACCTATAGGTCTTCAGTGTGTGACAGGTTAGTACAGTGGTGAACCTATAGGTCTTCAGTGTGTGACAGGTTAGTACAGTGGTGAACCTATAGGTCTTCAGTGTGTGACAGGTTAGTACAGTGGTGAACCTATAGGTCTTCAGTGTGTGACAGTGGTGAACCTATAGGTCTTCAGTGTGTGACAGGTTAGTACAGTGGTGAACCTATCGGTCTTCAGTGTGTGACAGGTTAGTACAGTGGTGAACCTATAGGTCTTCAGTGTGTGACAGGTTAGTACAGTGGTGAACCTTTAGGTCTTCAGTGTGTGACAGGTTAGTACAGTGGTGAACCTATAGGCCTTCAGTGTGTGACAGGTTAGTACAGTGGTGAACCTTTAGGTCTTCAGTGTGTGACAGGTTAGTACAGTGGTGAACCTATAGGTCTTCAGTGTGTGACAGGTTAGTACAGTGGTGAACCTATAGGTCTTCAGTGTGTGACAGGTTAGTACAGTGGTGAACCTATAGGTCTTCAGTGTGTGACAGGTTAGTACAGTGGTGAACCTATAGGTCTTCAGTGTGTGACAGGTTAGTACAGTGGTGAACCTATAGGTCTTCAGTGTGTGACAGGTTAGTACAGTGGTGAACCTATAGGTCTTCAGTGTGTGACAGGTTAGTACAGTGGTGAACCTATAGGTCTTCAGTGTGTGACAGGTTAGTACAGTGGTGAACCTATAGGTCTTCAGTGTGACAGGTTAGTACAGTGGTGAACCTATAGGTCTTCAGTGTGACAGGTTAGTACAGTGGTGAACCTATAGGTCTTCAGTGTGTATCAGGTTAGTACAGTGGTGAACCTATAGGTCTTCAGTGTGTGACAGGTTAGTACAGTGGTGAACCTATAGGTCTTCAGTGTGTGACAGGTTAGTACAGTGGTGAACCTATAGGTCTTCAGTGTGTGACAGGTTAGTACAGTGGTGAACCTATAGGTCTTCAGTGTGTGACAGGTTAGTACAGTGGTGAACCTATAGGTCTTCAGTGTGACAGGTTAGTACAGTGGTGAACCTATAGGTCTTCAGTGTGTGACAGTGGTGGATCTATAGGTCTTCAGTGTGTGACAGGTTAGTACAGTGGTGAACCTATAGGTCTTCAGTGTGTAACAGGTTAGTACAGTGGTGAACCTATAGGTCTTCAGTGTGACAGGTTAGTACAGTGGTGAACCTATAGGTCTTCAGTGTGTGACAGGTTAGTACAGTGGTGAACCTATAGGTCTTCAGTGTGTGACAGGTTAGTACAGTGGTGAACCTATAGGTCTTCAGTGTGACAGGTTAATACAGTGGTGAACCTATAGGTCTTCAGTGTGTGACAGGTTAGTACAGTGGTGAACCTATAGGTCTTCAGTGTGTGACAGGTTAGGTCTTCAGTGGTGAACCTATAGGTCTTCAGTGTGTGAACAGGTTAGTACAGTGGTGAACCTATAGGTCTTCAGTGTGTTAGACAGTGGTGAACCTATAGGTATTCAGTGTGTGACAGGTTAGTACAGTGGTGAACCTATATGTCTTCAGTATGTAACAGGTTAGTACAGTGGTGAACCTATAGGTCTTCAGTGTGTGACAGGTTAGTACAGTGGTGAACCTATAGGTCTTCAGTGGTGAACCTATAGGTCTTCAGTGTGACAGGTTAGTACAGTGGTGAACCTATAGGCCTTCAGTGTGTTACAGGTTAGTACAGTGGTGAACCTATAGGTCTTCAGTGTGACAGGTTAGTACAGTGGTGAACCTATAGGCCTTCAGTGTGTTACAGGTTAGTACAGTGGTGAACCTATAGGTCTTCAGTGTGTGACAGTGGTGAATCTATAGGTCTTCAGTGTGTGACAGGTTAGTACAGTGATGAACCTATAGGTCTTCAGTGTGACAGAGTAGTGGTGAACCTATAGGTCTTCAGTGTAACAGGTTAGTACAGTAGTGAACCTATAGGTCTTCAGTGTGTGACAGGTTAGTACAGTGGTGAACCTATAGGTCTTCAGTGTGACAGGTTAGTACAGTGGTGAACCTATAGGTCTTCAGTGTGACAGGTTAGTATAGTGGTGAACCTATAGGTCTTCAGTGTGTGACAGGTTAGTACAGTGGTGAACCTATAGGTCTTCAGTGTGTGACAGGTTAGTACAGTGGTGAACCTATAGGTCTTCAGTGTGTGACAGGTTAGTATAGTGGTGAACCTATAGGTCTTCAGTGTGTGACAGGTTAGTACAGTGGTGAACCTATAGGTTTCAGTGTGTGACAGGTTAGTACAGTGGTGAACCTATAGGTCTTCAGTGTGTGACAGGTTAGTACAGTGGTGAACCTATAGGTCTTCAGTGTGTGACAGGTTAGTACAGTGGTGAACCTATAGGTCTTCAGTGTGTGACAGGTTAGTACAGTGGTGAACCTATAGGTCTTCAGTGTGACAGGTTAGTATAGTGGTGAACCTAGGTCTTCAGTGTGTGACAGTTAGTACAGTGGTGAACCTATAGGTCTTCAGTGTGTGACAGGTTAGTACAGTGGTGAACCTATAGGTCTTCAGTGTGTGACAGGTTAGACTGTGGTGAACCTATAGGTCTTCAGTGTGTGACAGGTTAGTACAGTGGTGAACCTATAGGTCTTCAGTGTGTGACAGGTTAGTACAGTGGTGAACCTATAGGTCTTCAGTGTGACAGGTTAGTACAGTGGTGAACCTATAGGTCTTCAGTGTGACAGGTTAGTACATGGTGAACCTATAGGTCTTCAGTGTGTGACAGGTTAGTACAGTGGTGAACCTATAGGTCTTCAGTGTGTGACAGGTTAGTACAGTGGTGAACCTATAGGTCTTCAGTGTGTGACAGTTAGTACAGTGGTGAACCTATAGGTCTTCAGTGTGTGACAGGTTAGTACAGTGGTGAACCTATAGGTCTTCAGTGTGTGACAGGTTAGTACAGTGGTGAACCTATAGGTCTTCAGTGTGTGACAGGTTAGTACAGTGGTGAACCTATAGGTCTTCAGTGTGTGACAGGTTAGTACAGTGGTGAACCTATAGGTCTTCAGTGTGACAGGTTAGTATAGTGGTGAACCTATAGGCCTTCAGTGTGTGACAGGTTAGTACAGTGGTGAACCTATAGGCCTTCAGTGTGTGACAGGTTAGTACAGTGGTGAACCTATAGGTCTTCAGTGTGTGACAGGTTAGTACAGTGGTGAACCTATAGGTCTTCAGTGTGACAGGTTAGTACAGTGGTGAACCTATAGGTCTTCAGTGTGTGACAGGTTAGTACAGTGGTGAACCTATAGGTCTTCAGTGTGTGACAGTGGTGAACCTATAGGTCTTCAGTGTGTGACAGGTTAGTACAGTGGTGAACCTATCGGTCTTCAGTGTGTGACAGGTTAGTACAGTGGTGAACCTATAGGTCTTCAGTGTGTGACAGGTTAGTACAGTGGTGAACCTTTAGGTCTTCAGTGTGTGACAGGTTAGTACAGTGGTGAACCTATAGGCCTTCAGTGTGTGACAGGTTAGTACAGTGGTGAACCTTTAGGTCTTCAGTGTGTGACAGGTTAGTACAGTGGTGAACCTTTAGGTCTTCAGTGTGTGACAGGTTAGTACAGTGGTGAACCTATAGGCCTTCAGTGTGTGACAGGTTAGTACAGTGGTGAACCTTTAGGTCTTCAGTGTGTGACAGGTTAGTACAGTGGTGAACCTATAGGTCTTCAGTGTGTGACAGTGGTGAACCTATAGGTCTTCAGTGTGTGACAGGTTAGTACAGTGGTGAACCTATAGGTCTTCAGTGTGTGACAGGTTAGTACAGTGGTGAAACTATAGGTCTTCAGTGTGTGACAGGTTAGTACAGTGGTGAAACTATAGGTCTTCAGTGTGACAGGTTAGTACAGTGGTGAACCTATAGGTCTTCAGTGTGTATCAGGTTAGTACAGTGGTGAACCTATAGGTCTTCAGTGTGTGACAGGTTAGTACAGTGGTGAACCTATAGGTCTTCAGTGTGTGACAGGTTAGTACAGTGGTGAACCTATAGGTCTTCAGTGTGTGACAGGTTAGTACAGTGGTGAACCTATAGGTCTTCAGTGTGTGACAGGTTAGTACAGTGGTGAACCTATAGGCCTTCAGTGTTTGACAGGTTAGTACAGTGGTGAACCTATAGGTCTTCAGTGTGTGACAGGTTGGTGATTCTGAAAGAAGATGAACCGTAATACCAGGTCACTCGTGTAGGAGGGTGCACTCTTAGTAAAACACAAAGGTCCAGTGGTCTAGAGGAGGCTATACACGGGTATAAGCCATACACTCACATGTTTTTCGGTGGACGTTGCGTATACTGACTACTTAATCCCTACTGATGCGTATCAAAGTAGCGTAGTGGAGCTATACGACTTATCAATTATACAGTACAATTGAGCAATCTTGCATGAAGTAGCCTCGTGTGCCGAGCACATAACCTCGTTTCAGCGGAATATCATGTGCAGGCAGGACGTGTGCAGCTCTCAACGTGTTTTGGAATGGAGCAGCTCACAGAAGAATCACATCGGTAGCGCGTAGGGTAGGAAAGACATTTCAATGTATGATATCTACCAGTATATGGTAACTAAGGCAACAATGGGTATGCAAACCAGGTATTTAAGAAGTTAAGTCCGAAGTGTTGGTTAGTAGGCTATTTGTGATGCACATTTGTCAACGTGCTTTTTGCATCAGGGGTGTAGACATGGATGGGCCTGGGTGGACAGAGGTACACCCACTGGGGAGTCAGGCCCTGACAGGCCCACCCAATCAGATTGATGTGGTTTAAGCATTGTTGTGGACTTAAACCATCACATTTTTTGTATTTTATTTATATTTACATTTTTTATATTTTGATAGTGAAAATCTGTGAAAACTCATGAAACCAGAGGAAAACAGCGTTCCTTTCCTTTGCTGGGCAGGCCGTTTAAGAACTTTCTGGCAAAATATTAATATACCCACTTCTCCAGAAACCACTACACCACTGCATAGGGCCGATGAAAAGACAGCAGTCACACACAGCATGCTGTAAAAGGAGAAGCAGTCCATAAACCAGTAGGTCCCATTCATAAGAAAACAAAAACAAAACATTAAGCATTTCCCAGTTGACTATTACTTCCCAATGCAAAAAAACATTTTACGTTTAGCACACCAAGTAACCGGTGACCTAAAGTGTAAAGTTGAACTGACAGCGTTGTAACTACTTTGCAGATATGAAACGAACAGAAAATTATAATATCAAAAAATATATATATCAAATTCCCAGTTTATGCTACAAAACCAACTTTACAAGAGATTTTAAAAATAGGTTCTATTTGACTCAACGTTCCATGCCGAAGTCTAAGGCATTGTTGGCAGAATAGATGGATGCAGTTCAATGCATGATTAATATAATTCCCCAATACACAGCTGGCCTGCTACATTGTTTGCTGCCTCCATTTGGAATTTCAGTTTCAATGACTCATTATTCTGGACAAAAGCGGACGAATGTAACTAAGGATGGGAATGTCAATACAATCAAACTAGCAAGGGCAATGATCACAAGTCAGTCATAACATGGCTAATAGGCTAGAGTGTCTATTTATGTACTGTAGCAAGCTAAAGAAAACTGAGCCTAACGTTAGCTGGATAGATAGCTAGCTAGCTGCTAGGAGCATGTCATGCCATGCCATTCGAGGAGTGGGTGAGCAACTGACTTTTTCCCCTCACTGTAACGGCGTTCGTCTGTTGAAGGAGAGTCGGACCAAAATGCAGCGTGGTGGTTACTCATGTTCTTTAATGAAAAAATAGCAATACATGAAATAACTAAAATAAATACAAAAACAACAAACGGAACGTGAAAACTTAATTACAGCCTATCTGGTGAACACTACACAGAGACAGGAACAATCACCCACGAAATACACAGTGAAACCCCGGCTACCTAAATATGGTTCCCAATCAGAGACAACGAGAATCACCTGACTCTGATTGAGAACCGCCTCAGGCAGCCAAGCCTATGCTACACCCCTACTCAGCCGCAATCCCAATGCCTACAAAACCCCAATACGAAACACAACAAAATAAACCCATGTCACACCCTGGCCTGACAAAAAATATATAACGAAAACACAAAATACTATGACCAAGGCGTGACACTCACATCGTTTTTCGGTGGCTATACACAGCTAGAGTTGCAGGTGTCATTTGGTTAGCTAGCAAGAACTTGAACAACTGTTATCCAATTAGAATATCTCTTGCATTCGCAAATTCACTTTGACTAACTGCGCTCCCAAGTGGTCTAAGACCCTGCATCTCAGTGCTAGAGGCGTCACTACAGACAACCTGGTTCGAATCCAGACTGTATCACAACCAGCCATGATTGGGAGTCCCATAGGGCAGCGCACAATTGGCCATGCGTCGTCCGAGTTTGGCCAGTGTAGGCCGTCATTGTAAACAATAATTTGTTCTTAACTGACTTGCCTAGTTAAATAAAGGTTCAATAAAAATACATATATACTCCGATTTCAGAGCACTCTCGTCTGAGTGTGCCAGAGCGCAGATCAACTGGTGAATTTACAAACACGCAACACCTCCTGAATATGACCGTGTAAGTAAAAGTTGAAAAAAAGTCATAGCTAGTCAAGGTGAGTGAGTTGTTCTCTCATTTGTGTCTGGAAGTAGAAAGCTAGCTAACTAGCCAGTTAGCTTGGGTGCTTGGTTGGGACAAGCATGCATTGGCAGGCAAGCTGCAGAAGGACGAGGCTACAATTCCCCATTGTTTATCAGTGCAATTTTGACGGCCAACTAGCTGAAAAGGTTTGAGAGGGTTTATCTAATGTTCCTTCGTTAGATTTGAGCTTATCTTGCTCTGGCTAGCATTAGTTGTGGACCTTGTTGTTGTTGATGTGCATAACTAAGGGCGAGAGAGCCTTGTGGTATTTACATATTTGCAGAAATCCATTCAGGTGTATTTTGTGGCTTTTGGCGAATGCGTTCTAATGATCTAAAGTCACGCTGTTACAACTGCCTGTAAACACACAGTCCAGTTCAAAATGAATGATGGAAGGTCTGCGTGACAAATGGCTTGTTTGTATAAAGGCCTACTGTAGCTCTGATTGGCTAAAGCGCACCGTTCTGTGTCGACTCCGGTCCTGGTCAAGACAGATGTTTTTATTTGGTTTTATTTACTGCAGTGTCTATTAATTGTCCAAATGCACGGCCGCTTTCCCACTCTATATTACTATAGACTTTTCACAAATGCCTTACTGTCCGTAATAACCAAACATTCTAAGAATCTATGAAAATGACCATATCTAAGTGGTCACTTGTCAGAAAATGTTTTAAAAATGTGTCATATTCTTCCTGGGGGTGTAAATGTCATGTTGCTAAAATGCTGTCAGTTCCACTTTAAATGCAACCATGTTTCACACACACAAGTTCTTTTCAAAGAGATGGGTAACACCACAAACCCACTGCAATAAAAAAACACAGTTTCCCTCAGCAGATGATGATCATTATTCTTGAAAAGAGAGAAGCTAACACATTAACAAAGACATCCTCTTTGTTAACACCTGCTGGCCTTCAAGTAGGCAGACGTTTTTGTAAAAACAGTCCCACCCATTAAGGCAAAATGGGATTGCTTGATTCCACTGTTACTTCACACAAACGTTGTCCTAAATACAGTTGAATGGCATATGCCTTTATCTAGCTTCTGATGGCCTAGCTGATGGCTGACTTAGCTAGCTAGATTAATCTCCCCAAGAGACCAGCAAAGAAAAATTCTAATTGGTGTTAACCCTCAGTGTTAACCCTTTATCGACAAAAACTTTTAAATCAGAACATCATTATTATTATACTCATTATTTGATCAACTCTTAGCCCTTCTCTGAAGGCGTAGAAGGCCCATTGTTCCCCACTGTGTTTGGGATCGTAATATTTGTAGAGTGGCTCTATTTTCATCAACATACATTTCTTCACTATTCTGAATGTGTAAATAATCCATATGTTGTTCTGAAATATGAACACAGAAATACTGGACGTGTTCAACTCTTATTATGGTGGTGATTTGACTAAATTATAATCATGGTCTTTAATTTGACTTGCATTTTTCTGGTCTCGGTCTCGCCCCTCCTCCGGTCTTGACTCGGTCTTGGTCTTGAATTGGTCTCGCCCCTCCTCCGGTCTTGACTCGGTCTCGCCCCTCCTCCGGTCTTGAATCGGTCTCGCCCCTCCTCCGGTCTTGGTCTTGAATTGGTCTGGCTTTAGGTGGTCTCGAACACAGCATTGAGTACACTACTGCTAGTTTTGTGCATGCATTTTTTTCACTAATTGTGCTTTTGACGAATCACATACGCTCTGAAAAAGACCTGATATGAAAAAGATCTGATGTGAAGAGACCTGATGAGACCCAAAAAATGGGTCTGCTTGTCTAAACGCAGCCTTAGTGTGTGAGAACTATGCTCTGCTCTTTGATCCTCTTCCTGACAGCACACCAACAGGGACAGTCAACCACAGGCCGCATCGCTAGCCCTCACAGGCCCCAGGCCCTACGCTACCAATGCACACCACTACTGCTAGAATCACAATCCCATACACAGGCCCTACACAATGCACACTACTGCTACACTTACCATCCCATACACAGGCCCTACGCTATGAGAATCACAATGCACACCACTACTGCTACACTTACCATCCCATACACAGGCCCTACCCTATGAGAATCACAATGCACACCACTACTGCTACACTTACCATCCCATACACAGGCCCTACGCTATGAGAATCACAATACACACCACTACTGCTACACTTACCATCCCATACACAGGCCCTACGCTATGAGAATCACAATACACACCACTACTGCTACACTTACCATCCCATACACAGGCCCTACGCTATGAGAATCACAATACACACCACTAGGCACACTTACCATCCCATACACAGGCCTACCCTATGAGAATCACAATAACACCACTACTGACACTTACCATCCCATACACAGCCCTACCCTATGAGAATCACAATAAGACACTAATCCCATACACAGCTAGGCTAAGAATCAACACACCACTACTGCTGGCCCTATACACACACACCACTAATGCAGGCCCTACGGAGTATCACAATACACACCACTAACACGCTAACCCCCACACCACTACCTATGATCCCACACTATAAGAGCTAAATACACAGGCTGTGTGCTTTGGCCCTACGCTATGAAATCACAATACACATGTATTTCCAGACTCTGAGAATCACAATGCACACCACTAACCCTTCCAGGCCCTACAGAGAATCACAATCTACACTACCATCCCATACACAGGCCCTAATGACAACAGTACTGCTACACTACCATCCCAGCTCAAAGCTGTCCATACATAGGCCCCACACCGCTAGGCATCACAACACACAGCTAATGCTAGAGAATCACAATAACCCACTCCCATACACAAGCCCCACCCTACCTATGGGCATCATCAGGCCCTACACAGCTAATGCTAGAGCTAACCCACTCCCATACACAGGCTCCACACCATGGGCATCACAGCACACAGCTAATGCTAGGCTAACCCCTCCCATACACACTATAAATGGCCCCAGCACACCATGGGCATCACAGCACACAGCTAATGCTAGGCTAATCCCTCCCATACACAGGACCCACACCATGGGCATCACAGCACACAGCTAATGCTAGGCTAACCCCTCCCATACACAGGCCCCACACCATGGGCATCACAGCACAAAGCTAATGCTAGGCTAACCCCTCCCATACACAGGCCCCACACCATGGGCATCACAGCACAAAGCTAATGCTAGGCTAACCCCTCCCATACACAGGCCCCACACCATGGGCATCACAGCACACAGCTAATGCTAGGCTAACCCCTCCCATACACAGGCCCCACACCATGGGCATCACAGCACACAGCTAATGCTAGGCTAACCCCTCCCATACACAGGCCCCACACCATGGGCATCACAGCACACAGCTAATGCTAGTCTAACCCCTCCCATACACAGGCCCCACACCATGGGCATCACAGCACACAGCTAATGCTAGTCTAACCCCTCCCATACACAGGCCCCACACCGTGGCAATCACAGCACACAGCTAATGCTAGGATAACCCCTCCCATACACAGGCTATACACTATGGGAATTGTAATACAGACTACTACTGTTACACTAAGCTCAAACCTGCCCATACACAAGCCCTACTCTATGGAAATCCCAGTGCACTCCCTTCATGCTAGGCCAAGACCTTAACCATCCCAAACACAGACAACACCAATTCCTCTCTGAGGGTGTAGGGTTAAAAATACATGGTACCTGTGCAACATAACGGAAGTGAGATGGATGGACAGCAGGACTAGTCATTCACGCACCTCTCAGAAAATGAGGAATTGAAAACTGTAAATGTGTGAAAAACAGTGATTCTACATGACTCAGCAGTTCCTCTGCTCCTTATACTGCTGACTGTGGCTTAATGGTCTACAGCTGGACTGTCTGCTACCTACACTGGAGATATTTCATCCACCGTATAATGACTAGACCTTTCCTTCTCTCTCTGTCTCATTTCTCTCTCTCTCTCTCTCGCTGTCTCTTTCGCTCTCTCTCTCTCTCTCTCTCTCTCTCTCTCTCTCTCTCTCTCTTTCGCTCTCTCTCTTTCTCTGACTGGCTCCTGTCCTCCCTCTCTCCCCTTCTCTCTCTTTGATGTGTCTCTGTCATTCTGAAGTACTGTTACTCAAGTCATTAATACTGAATTGTTTTAAACTCGTGAATGTTTTCTTCATTTAAATGCTAAGCTGGTTTCTCCTTCAGCCTACTTTTGACGGATGACGTAAAACTGTATGAATAAATTAAGAACACTTTTTGGTTGCTTATCATGTTCATCTCTCTCCCCATCTCTTCTCCCAGGGTGCTGTTTTGTCACGTTTTACACACGGAAAGCTGCCCTTGAAGCCCAGAACGCACTGCATAATATAAAGACCTTAACAGGGGTGAGTGTGTGTTCACGGCCCACGCTGCCCTGCTGTCACGCAGTGTCAGTGATTACCAGGGGACATCTCCCATTACTGTCACGTCACACACTGTGGCTGTCTGTATTGTGTGTGTGTGTGGTGTGTGTGTGTGTGTGTGTGTGTGTGTGTGTGTGTGTGTGTGTGTGTAGGCCTTTACTCTGTCACTAACTGCATTTAGATGCTTATTTGTGTCATTTGTGTCTGACTACATTATATATTCTGCGTGTGAATATATTTCTGTGTGTGTGTGTGTGTGTGTGTGTGTGTGTGTGTGCTGTAGGGGCCTTTCCTCTACCAGACTCCTGCTGCTGTCCTCTGTCCCTGTGTGTATATTAAACACAGTGGAGTGATAGAAGAGCAATAGGATTTTGTCTCGGCTCCCCTCCCAGGTTCTGGAAGTCTCTAGCTGCTCCTCTGGGTTTAACAGGCCCCTGGGCCACGGTTACTCCTGCTTGGGGTGTTGGCAGGCTGCAGCCTTGGCTGTTCTGAGGCTCTGGAAGCCTTTTGATTAGAGGGAAGGGAAGTCTGTACACTGTATTTCCTCTGTTGGTTAGTCAATGGACCTATTGGGTTAGAGAGGGTGGATATGAGGATGGATATGAGGGCGGAGGGTGGATATGATACGTCACATGCTCTAAACATTTGAAGATTAGGGGAACGTGAAATTTCCTCTGCCAACTCCTCCTCCCTCTGTCCCTCTTTTCCCCAGGCAGGTAACACTCTAAAACGAACACACACAGGGCTGAATCAATAGCACCATAATCACATCCATTTGAGCGGTTTTGGGAGGTCATGATTAACTCATTTAAAATGGCCTCCTCTGAGATCTCCAAGGCAATGCAGCACTGAGGATATGTTTGAATTTGACTTTAATAAACTACTGACTGACCTTCCTCTGGGAGGAGGGAGGGAGGGATGTAGTGGGAGAGAGAGTCCATAAATGCTTTATCGTTGAGTGGAGGTAGAGAGGTGGACAGAGAGAGCAATGGACAGAGAGGTGAGCTAAGGAGAGGATGGAGTGATGAGGAAAGCATAGAGGGAAAGCACAGTTCGCTTTAGGGCAAGGCAATAAATGAGTTCAGCTACAAAGCAACCCGTGCTTGTTAGCTCTCTGTCTCTCCCTCTCTTGTAAAAGGCAGTAGAACAATGTTTATATTGGCTCTCTGTCTCTCCCTCGTTCATTCTTGCGCTCTAAACTGTAGGCCCTGACAGGGTGAGATCCAATCACAGCAGTTGGACGGCGGCCATATTGGACGAGAGCGGCTGGCAGAGCTGAACAGCGGCCATATTGATTTACGGCACACACAGGAACAGTTGAATGGCTGCCATGTTTGAGTACGGCGTTGAGTGTGAACAGTCTGGAGAGAATGTGGTAGTGAGTGTAAACGTGGATGTTCTGTACCGCCCTGCATAGTACTCCTATACTCCCCCCATCTCCAACACGGAATTCACAAAAAGAAAGGCCTAGACTGTCAGCTACATATTGGAGTGACACACTTTAGAAAAGCCTCTCTCCTCCTCCAACTCCCTGCCTGTCCACCCCCCTCTCCTCCGCCAACTCCCTGCCTGTCCATCCCCTCCCCCTCTCTCCTCCGCCAACTCCCTGCCTGTCCACCCCCTCTCTCCTCTCCCCTGCCTGTCCAACTCCCTGCCTGTCCATCCCCCCTCCTCTCTCTAAGCCTCCAGCTTTGGCAGCAGACTGCAAAAGTGCTGGGTGGAGGTGTGTGTGTGTGTCTGTGTGTGTGTGTGTGTGTGTGTGTGTGTGTGTGTGTGTGTGTGTTGTGCTTGTGCTATGATGTGTCAATGGAGATCTTACTGAAACCTGCACAGGTCTGAACAGGGACTGGACGTATGCCTAAGTGATTCCACACACACACACACACACACACACACACACTGTGCCTCCTCCCTTCCCCAAATCTGCCAAGTAGCTTTAGATGAGTGAAAGGAGACGGGGGGGGACTCTGTTTTAGAGGAACAAAAACTTAAAGTAAGAGTTTTCTTTCTAATGAACAGCTAATGAAGCTCTGGGGACTGTGGGTGGGGGGTTGGAGAAATGAGGGTGGAGATGGCTGGTCGGGGCACATAGCTAGGGGGGGCCCGCTTCTCTCAGAGCCTCTAATGTCACCACTGAGCTGTGCTTTAAACTGTCCCCAAAACATCTATCGACTGAAAACATGCCCACAGCTCCTTCTGCAGATATTTAAGAACATAATACCCTCCCCTGCTGCACAGCCATCCGCAGTCTGGACCTCCACACACACACACACAAGTAGTCACACTACACGCACAGCCAGAAGCACACACACACTACCGTTCAAAAGTTTGGGGTCACTTAGAAATGTCTTCTGAAACTTGTCAGTCTATTCTTGTTCTGAGAAATGAAGGCTATTCCATGCGAGAAATTTCCAAGAAACTGAATGTCTCGTACAACGCTGTGTACTACTCCCTTCACAGGACAGCGCAAACTGGCGCTAACCAGAATAGAAAGAGGAGTGGGAGGCCCCGGTGCCCAAATGAGCAAGAGGACAAGTACATCAGAGTGTCTAGTTTGAGAAACACACGCCTCACAAGTCCTCAACTGGCAGCTTCATTAAATAGTACCCATAAAAACACCAGTCTCAACTTCAACAGTGAAGAGGCGACTCCGGGATGCTGGCCTTCTAGGCAGAGTTGCAAAGAAAAAGCCATATCTCAGACTGGCCAATAAAAATAAAAGATTAAGATGGGCAAAAGAACACAGACACTGGACAGAGGAACTCTGCCTAAAAGACCAGCATCCCGGAGTCGCCTCTTCACTGTTGACGTTGAGACTGATGTATTTGTTAAAACAGTATTTTTAAATACACATAAATACAAATCACATATTTTTTATTTGAATCGACCAAATTGTATTTGAAAGTATTTTCAAATACTTATTTTAAATACTACTTTCAAATACCTGGGTTTAATGCAAGGGAGTGCATTTGAGTATGAAATGAAATACCTGAAATAGTACTGGAAAACAGGTCTGACACAAACACAAATACAAATGTGAGTTAAAGCCTGTCAGCCCATCCGCCAGACAAGGTTGTCTGAGATTTTCCACTAAATTGAACTCTTTCATCAGCGGCTGACAGATGTCTAAATGGCTGGTGTCTCCCCACGCCAGCGCCCACAGCACGGCACAGACTGCCTGTCACACACACACACAGTCTGTGTGGCTGGGGGAGAAGGGCGTGTGAGAGCTAATCTAGGACACTGACTTTCTAGTGCCCTCCAGCAGCTCTCTCTCTCTCTCTCTCTCTCTCTCTCTCTCTCTCTCTCTGTCCATTTCTCCATCTCTCCCTCTCTCTGTGTGAGAAAAACGCTGGATGAAAAACGCCTTTGATTCATAGTTTTTCTTTCAAGGATATTTCATTCTCACTTTGTCGGGGTGGGACGAATGTGGGTGAGGAGGAGGAGAGGAGAGGTGATTTCAGACGTGATCAGTCGAGCCCCTGTCCTTGATGCAGGCTGATCAGAGTGCTGCAGAGCGTCAAGTTTGATAAGGAGAGTGGGACTCATTAAAAATCTGCACTTCACAGACCACACGCACACACTTTGACACGCACACACTTTGACACACACACACTTTGACACACTCACACACTTTTGACACACACACACACACACACACACACACACACACACACACACACACACACACACACACACACACACCAGTAGTCACAATACTAATCAGGAAGAATTCAGGACTGTGAGTTAGGAGATGCTGAGGGTGGGGAGGTGTGGACTGGAGGAAATCACAACAGTCAGAGTGGGTGTCAATGCGTGTTGAAGTTAAAGTAGGAATGGCAGCTCTCCCATCACATTGGGCCCTGTCTGTGCTGCTTGTTCAGGTGTTGACACGTTTCACGTGTCAGAACGCCACTTATGGAACAGCAGAGAGAGGAGTCTGGCTCCCTCTCTGGAAAAAGGGATGAGGTAACCCTCCCTGGACTGATAGCTAGTGCGCGTCCTAATTGACACCCTATCCCCTGCTTAGTGCACTACTTTTGACCAGGAACTATAGGGAATAGGGTGCCACTTTGGACACATCCCTGGAGTTATCTTGTGTAAAATATGACAGTTCGTGCCGCCGCATGTGGTACCCGAGGATATGTCATAATGAAGCCTGATGTGCTATGAACAGTGAGTAACCATGGAAATGTTTGCGTGGGCCTCTGGTTTGAAACCGCTGAACCGTGGTATAGGATATTAAACATGTGACGTCGTAGGTCTGTGCCATCAGTCACTAATGCATCCCCGGAGACTGGCAGCAACGGTGCTATGAACGGAAAGGTTATACCTCACACGCTTAGCATTTTAGAGTGGTCTCGAGCTCTGACACACAGCTGACTGTTCTGAGGACGGAAGAGCAAAGTGTGTATGTTTGTGTGTGTCTCATCTTTTAATCTCACTCAATACACACATTATACTAACCACTAGACTAAGTAAACAGCAAGTTACCCATTCCTCATTGCTAATGTCACACACACTCAGACACACACGCACTTATACACACACCAAGCCAATCCCACAGCTCTGTGTCATTACAGACTCTCATTATAGAAATCAATTTAATTAAGGGCTGTAATTGCCAGAGCGAAGCCCAAATGCTATGGCAAACAGGGGCTGTAGAAAGTAATCCCCATCGACATTACGGCAGCCTCCCGCCCGTCTCAGAGCGTGTACACTTATTTAACAAAAAAATAAATATGAATCGCTTGTTTCAAATGAACTTCCTCTCCTCAGCAGGCTGGTTTGAGAGAGGAGAGGAGGAGAGAGCTCTCGTGGTACTGTGTAATGAAGGCTAACTATGTTAAATACTGTGAGTACTCAGCAGTAGGACCTTAGCGAGCCTCGCCACATAGCTAATGCAGCAATACCCCAGCCACTCAGCACCCAGGCTTGGGGTTAATTGTTTACTAAGGGAAATAAGTGGGGATAATGTGGGGTAACTGTGTGAGAGGTAGT
Source organism: Oncorhynchus nerka (assembly GCF_034236695.1). Classification (NCBI taxonomy): domain Eukaryota; kingdom Metazoa; phylum Chordata; class Actinopteri; order Salmoniformes; family Salmonidae; genus Oncorhynchus; species Oncorhynchus nerka. Next base: position 28,223,299 of record NC_088403.1, on the reverse strand, counting down.
GGTGACGAGAGGGAACATAGAAGGCAGAGATAATTGTGTGTTAGGGTGAATTATAGATGTCTAGTTGTATTTAATGCTGTCGTGGGTGTGTAGGGAATGGAAATGGCTGGAATGCAGATGGGCACAGAATGTATTTTTGTCTGTAAAAATCATGTTGAAAGAGTGTGTGTGTGTGTGTGTGTGTGTGTGTGTGTGTGTGTGTGTGTGTGTGTGTGTGTGTGTTGACCACAGTTATTGACTCCCCACTATGAGGGCCATCTGTCTGTCTCTGTGTCACTGCCTCTACCTCAACCCCACAGAGGAGAGAGGGATATGTAGACTGAGGGAAAGAGGGATAGAAAAAGAGAGAGAGAAGGGGATAGGTAGAAACTAGACGGAAGAGTGGCTACAATGTATAGTGTTGCTACTATGAGATATGTACAGTTAAGTGTGTGTGTGTGTGTGTTGCTGAGGAAACTTGGTGTGTATGATACCAGGGTGTTCAGTGCAAGTACAGTAGCTGAGAGCTTTTCTATTGGCTCACACACAAGTCAGGTGAAAGTGTTATTGAGGTGCTGACTGCTGGCAAAGGCTACACTGCTGCTGGCAGCATGCAGGACTCAGTGGGGGTTTCTCCACACACACACACACTTTAGACACACACACTTTGTGGCAGCCGGACAAGTTGAACTCTGACCTTTAAAGCCCGGGGGCATTCCTCGCGGGCCGGGGGGTCAGAGGGGTTTGAGGAATGGGGTACATGCTGTAGGTGAGAGGGTGAACGTTAAATGCTGAGGGGTATTAGGTTTCTGGCACGTTGTGTCCTGGAAGGAAATGTTTAGAGGGCAATTGTACTAGAACACAGTAGTGTTGCATAGCGTTGGTTGGGTAGGAAACAGTATGGTAGTGATAAGGGGATAATACCCTGCTGGAGAGGTAATGTTACCTCCATGTCATCAGCTACTCTGACGGATAGACACCTCAACGTCGCCTCCAGAACGGGCCCTGCATGGCATGCCCCGACAAGCCAACTGGAAATCAGGAAGAGGGGAAAGAGGAGATGTTTCCAAGTGGACTAGGGTCACAGTCAATAATCTAATTACCAACTACCATACCAGAGGGAAATGTCACCAGTGTAGGCCACATTCTCAATGGCACAGCTTTAGACGTTTGGTTACTGAGAAAGGGGGAAACAAGTGCTTGGGGTGTCATGGTGATTGGATGACGAGTGACCGCCACAGGTAGCTCCAGGGCTCTCAGTGAAGAACCAGCCGTGTGGAATCGTGGGGTAGTGGTGGAGCTGCATGAACGCATCACACCCCGGGTCTGAAGCCCGCATGGCCTTCTGGGTAGACAGATCTGGGAGAAGAAGGATGGCATCTAGACAGAACTTTCTGAGAGAGTATGAGAGGCAGAGGCAGGGATAGCCGCTAGCCAGCGCCTGTAGCCTGAGGATGCAGTTATTTCTGTACTGTAGCCCTCCAACATGTGATCCACTGGCACTCTCTCACACTCACAAATCAAATGTATTTATACAGCCCTTCTTACATCAGCTGATATCTCAAAGTGCTGTACAGAAACCCAGCCTAAAACCCCAAACAGCAAGCAATGCAGGTGTAGAAGCACGGTGGCTAGGAAAGACCTAGGAAGAGACCTATAGAGAGGAACCATGCTATGTGGGGTGGCCAGTCCTCTTCTGGCTGTGCCGGGTGGAGATTATAACAGAACATGGCCAAGATGTTCAAATGTTCATAGATGACCAGCAGGGTCAAATAATAACAATCACAGTGGTTGTAGAGGGTGCAAGAGGTCAGCACCTCAGGAGTAAATGTCAGTTGGCTTTTCATAGCCGATCATTCAGAGTATCTGTACCGCTCCTGCTGTCTCTAGAGAGTTGAAAACAGCAGGTCTGGGACAGGTAGCACGTCCGGTGAACAGGTCAGGGTTCCATAGCCGCAGGCAGAACAGTTGAAACTGAAGCAGCAGCATGGCCAGGTGCGCTGGGGACAGCAAGGAGTCAGCAAGGAGTCAGGTAGTCCTGAGGCATGGTCCTAGGGCTCAGGTCCTCCTCCGAGAGAGAGAGAGAGAGAGAGAGAGAGAGAGAGAAATTCACACAGGACACTGGATAAGACAGAAGAAATACTCCAGATATAACAGACTGAACCTAGCCCCCCGACACATAAACTACTGCAGCAAAAATACTGGAGGCTGAGACAGGAGGGGTCAGGAGACACTGTGGCCCCATCTGACAATACCCCCGGACAGGGCCAAACAGGAAGGATATAACCCCACCACTTTGCCAAAGCACAGCCCCCACACCACTAGAGGGATATCTTCAACCACCAACTTACCATACTGAGACAAGGCCGAGTATAGCCCACGAAGATCTCCGCCATGGCACAACCCAAGGGGGATGCCAACCCAGACAGGAAGACCACGTCAGCGACTCAACCCACTCAAGTGAACCACCCCTCCTAGGGACGGCATGGAAGAGCACCAGTAAGCCAATGACTCAGCCCCTGTAATAGGGTTAGAGGCAGAGAATCCCAGTGGAGAGAGGGGAACCGGCCAGGCAGAGACAGCAAGGGCGGTTCGTTGCTCCACACACACACAGTCTTGTACAACTAACCTTGTGGGGACCAACATCATTCAGTCCCATTCAAAATCCTCACTCACTCACTCACTCACTCACTCACTCACTCACTCACTCAGGGGGCTATAAACCAAAATGGGCACTATGGATACAGGTAGTAAAGTCAGTTGAATTGACACTACTGGTGACACCGGGGTGGTGGATGTAGGAGTGTTGTGGAAAGGAATGGTCAATGTATAAACATATTGTAAAAAGAACGAAAGAGTTAGAGACAGAGAGAAACGGACATATCGAGATGGGGGAGAGAGACAGACAGAGACAGACAGAGCCAGACAGATGGAGAGAGAGACCGATAGAGAGAGACAGACAGATAGAGACAGCTAGAGGATCAAAGCGCCCTGCCACACGGTGACTGTTCAGGCTTAGCCAGGGGCATTATGGGTGAGACAGGGTACAGATAAAGACACACACACACACCACAGCTGGTGAGAGCCCAGAAGATGGATCTCTGCTGTGTGTGTGTGTGTGTGTGTGTGTGTGTGTGTGTGAGGTGGGCAGAGACAGAGTCAGTGTGATTGATACTGGGCTAGATTTAGATCATTGCTGTCACTGGTCTCTCTGCAGATCAAACAGGCACATCATCTCTCATAAAGGAGGGAGAGAGACACAGAGAGATTGTATATAGACATAATATGACATTTGAAATGTCTTTATTCTTTTGGAACCTTTGTGAGTGTAATGTTTTCTGTATATTTTTCACTTGCTTTGGCAATGTAAACATATGTTTCCCATGCCAATAAAGCCTCTTGAATTGAAATTGAGAGAGAGAGAGGTGTGGCAGCCATCTTGTCTGTGAAGTGTTTTTTTATATTTTTTATATTACCTTTATTGTACTAGGTAAGTCAGTTAAGAACTAATTCTTATTTTCAATGACGGCCTAGGAACAGTGGGTTACCTGCCTGTTCAGGGGCAGAACGACAGATTTGTACCTTGTCAGCTCGGGGTTTTGAACCTGCAACCTTCCGGTTACTAGTCCAACGCTCTAACCACTAGGCTACCCTGCCGCCCCAGGCATGCATGTTCTCACTTTTTTTTTTAAACACATCAATCAATCAGCTCCATTCAACCTCTCTAAACCTGCAACAATGGTATGAGGGACACACCTGGATGATGTCTGTCACAGTGTGTGTGTTTCCTAACCAACTTTCTCTTTAGTGTGTGATCTGTTGTGACTTTCAGTGGCCAGTTTGTAGTGTGTCGGTGTGCTGTGACCAGTCAGTGTGTGTGTGTGTGTTGTGACTGATGTGTGTGTCTGATGTAGTGTGTGTGTGATCTCTGAGTGTGTGCAGTCCTCACTAGGTGTGTGTGTGTGTGTGTGTGTGTGTGTGTGTGTGTGTGTGTGTGTGTGTGTGTGTGTGTGTGTGTGTGTGTGTGTGTGTGTGTGTGTGTGTCAGTATAGTATTGTAAAGGTGTGTTTGTCCTGTCTTTTCCAGATGCACCATCCCATTCAGATGAAGCCTGCAGACAGTGAGAAATCAAACGGTGAGTGATCACACACACTGGGCTGAGTATTACGTGGTCGGGTGTGTGTGTCTGTGTCTGTGTCTGTGTCTGTGGCTCAGTGATCCTGTTTCAGAGAGAGAAAGATGTATGAATTATTAAAGTGTTCAGGGAGGGGGGGTCAGGGAGAGTTTAACTGTTTTGGCCCCACAGTGAACCAGCCTTTCTCCCTGCGTCTCTCTCTCACTCTCACACACACAAACACAAACACAAAACACACATACACACACACAGACAATTGGCTCTATTACACATCCGGTTATAAACCCATTTATCCAGCCATAACGCTTTACTGCATCTGAGAGAAGCCAGACGGGCCACGTCCCAATACTAATGAATAGCCTCTTTTCCTCATCCACTGGACCACTGAAACTATAGAAGGATAGAGGGTAATAACATTGGGACAGACGGGACAGTACTGGCTGAGCTCCACCCAGAGAGAGACAGAGGAGTGTCATAAAGCCACTGACAGCACACAGGCATCACTTAAAGCTTAATAAAGACTCTCGTAGCCGCATCTTCTAGACTCGACCCGCTAAGGAAATACAATGCACTCGAAACCTAGAGATCCATCCATATAAGTCATGATGAGATCTTAATAATGCTTTCCCGCTCCAGACGTGTTCTGTGAGGTTATGAAATAGGACGGTAAGATATATCCGTCTCGGTTACGATGATGAGACCTGAGTAAAGCTCCAGCCGGCTGTGGCTGCAGTCATCATCCACCGTAATGGGAGATAGTAAAGTACGGCCATATGAAATGTATTCGTCTTTCTAATGATAGTACGTTCCATAGACCTTTATTGGAGTTGCTGTAACCATGACGAATTGTCGTTAAGCGGTTTGTTGCTTTAGTCAACCAAGAGGTGTGTGTGTGTGTGCGCGCGCGTGTGTTTGCCTTCGCCGCACTGCTGTATCGATAGCCCGTCTTCACTTTCCGCTTTCTTTCTTCAAATCTGATCTGGAATCAGTAAAATGCTGTTTCTCTGCTTCCCGATACGTCACTAACTCGGTCTCAGGTCGGCTAACAGATGTTTAGTCACCGTTAAGGATGTCTCTGCGGTTTCTCCATATCCTCTTCTCTGTTAATTCATTACAGTGCTGATAGTGAGCGAACGCACACAGCCGGGTTGGAAGCCTTTGAAACAACACTTATCTTCCCAGTGTTGTTTTTTTAAGCGCACAAACAATTCAAACAGCAAAATAAACAAGTGCTCTATTGATTTCCCAGAGTGCAACAGACCGCTTATCTCTTTCGCCTCCCGGTAAGAGCTGACAGTTTCCTCATTAAAAATGAATAGGATCAGCATTACTCTGAATGGTGAGCAACACGTACACACACTTTCTCTCTCTTGTCTCTTTCCCACGGTCATACACACACAGAGACAAGAAACAGTAAGAGTCTCTGTCTCGCTCACACACACACACGCACACGCACAACACACACTGTTACACAGGCCGAAGTATTGCAAGATAAATGGAGCGATTGGGTCAGAGAGAAAAGGGATTAAACAGGAGGAGGAGGGGCAGGCAGACAAAAAGAAACCCGGAGAGATGGGAGAGGAGGAGATGGAGAGAGAAAAGAATCGAGAGAGAGAGAGAGAGTCACACAGAGACTGGTAATGAGACATTGATCACAGTCTGCAGATGAAATGGGGAGACTTTCTCGGTCTCTCACTTTCCTCTCCTTTTCTCTGTTTCTCACCCATTTGAACGTCTTCCTCTCTTCCCCTGCAGCGGTGGAGGACAGGAAGCTGTTCATCGGCATGGTGTCGAAGAAGTGCAATGAGAACGACATCCGAGTCATGTTCTCTGCGTTCGGACAGATCGAGGAGTGCCGGATCTTGCGAGGGCCCGACGGTCTCAGCAGAGGTGTGTGTTTCTTGAGCTCCATCCATATACACACTCACCCTGACCCCCTCCTCCCTTACCCGCCATCCTTTTCACCCCTCCCACTTCTTTATATCCCTCCCCTGACAGTTCTGAGCCCCTTATCCCTCCCCTGACAGTTCTGAGCCCCTTATCCCTCCCCTTACAGTTCTGAGCCCCTTATCCCTCCCCTGACAGTTCTGAGCCCCTTATCCCTCCCCTTACAGTTCTGAGCCCCTTATCCCTCCCCTGACAGTTCTGAGCCCCTTATCCCTCCCCTTACAGTTCTGAGCCCCTTATCCCTCCCCTTACAGTTCTGAGCCCCTTATCCCTTCCCTGACAGTTCTGAGCCCCTTATCCCTCCCCTGACAGTTCTGAGTCCCTTATCCCTCCCCTGACAGTTCTGAGCCCCTTATCCCTTCCCTGACAGTTCTGAGCCCCTTATCCCTCCCCTGACAGTTCTGAGCCCCTTATCCCTCCCCTGACAGTTCTGAGCCCCTTATCCCTCCCCTGACAGTTCTGAGCCCCTTATCCCTCCCCTGACAGTTCTGAGCCCCTTATCCCTCCCCTGACAGTTCTGAGCCCCTTATCCCTCTCCTTACAGTTCTGAGCCCCTTATCCCTCCCCTTACAGTTCTGAGCCCCTTATCCCTCCCCTTACAGTTCTGAGCCCCTTATCCCTCCCCTTACAGTTCACCTCTAGGCAGAAGGAGAAAACATGTTCTCCCTCACTATTGCCCAACCATAGAGCTACTACGCAATCAGCAGTGCAGTGCCCTCTTAGTCAATCTCCTCCCCTGCCTCCCTTCCCCCTTCAATCCCCCTGCCTCCCTTTCCCTCACCCCCTTCAATCCCCCTGCCTCACTTCCCCCTCACCCCTCCAATCCTCCTTTCTCACCTCCCCCTCCCACCCCTCCAATCCCCCTGTCTCCCTTCCCCTCACCCCTCCAATCCCCTGACTCCCTTCCCCTCTCACCCCTCCAATCCCCCTGACTCCCTTCCCCTCTCACCCCTCCAATCCTCCTGCCTCCTCTCCCCCTCACCCCCTCCAATCCTCCTGCCTCCTCTCACCCCTCACCCCCTTCAATCCCCTTGCCTCTTCTGCCCCCCCAACCCCCTCCAATCCCCCTGCCTCCCTTCCCCTCACCCCCTCCAATCCCCTGCCTCCTCTCCCTCCTCACCCCCTCCAATCCTCCTGCCTCCTCCAATCCCCTGCCTCCTCTCCCTCCTCACCCCCTCCAATCCTCCTGCCTCCTCCAATCACCCTGCCTCCTCTCCCTCCTCACCCCTTCCAATCCTCCTGCCTCCTCTCCCCCTCACCCCCTCCAATCCCCCTGCCTCCTCTCCCCCTCACCCCTCCAATCCCCTGCCTCCTCTCCCCCCTCACCCCTTCCAATCCTCCTGCCTCCTCTCCCCCTCACCCCCTCCAATCCTCCTGCCTCCTTTCCCCCTCACCCCTTCCAATCCTCCTGCCTCCTCTCCCCCTCACCCCCTCCAATCCTCCTGCCTCCTTTCCCCCTCACCCCCTCCAATCCTCCTGCCTCCTCTCCCCCTCACCCCCTCCAATCCTCCTGCCTCCTTTCCCCCTCACCCCCTCCAATCCTCCTGCCTCCTCTCCCCCTCACCCCCTCCAATCCTCCTGCCTCCTTTCCCCCTCACCCCCTCCAATCCTCCTGCCTCCTCTCCCCCTCACCCCCTCCAATCCTCCTGCCTCCTTTCCCCCTCACCCCCTCCAATCCTCCTGCCTCCTCTCCCCCCTCACCCCTCCAATCCTCCTGCCTCCTTTCCCCCTCACCCCCTCCAATCCTCCTGCCTCCTCTCCCCCTCACCCCCTCCAATCCCCCTGCCTCCTCTCCCCCTCCCTCTGTGGTCTCTATGTGCTGAGGAGATGAGCCGGGGTCTGCCAAACCAAACTGTCTGTCCTGCCCGGCATCACACGAGGCTGTCACTGTCATTGTCACACAGGTTTATGTGGATGTTATGTTACCGTTGTTCTTATTGTTACTGTTGACCGTCTCTCATAATCTGAAGGTCTCTTCTTCTTCTCTCCTCAAGGTGCCTCTAGCCACTAGCGGTCTCTAATACTCTACTGTCACACACACTCAGTCCTCCACTGTCCCTTCATCCTCCTCTCTCTCTGTCCTCCACTGTCCCTTCATCCTCCTCTCTCTGTCCTCCACTGTCCCTTCATCCTCCTCTCTCTCTGTCCTCCGGTGCCTTCATCCTCCCCTCTCTCAGTCCTCCTCTCCTTTCATCCTCCTCACTCTCTGTCCTCCGGTACCTTCATCCTCCCCTCTCTCAGTCCTCCTCTCCTTTCATCTTCCTCTCTCAGTCCTCCTGTGCCTTCATCCTCCTCTCTCTGTCCTCCACTGTCCCTTCGTCCTCCTCTCTCTCAGTCCTGTCCTTTCATCCTCCTCTCTCAGTCCTCCTGTTACTTCATCCCCCTCTCTCTGTCCTCCACTGTCCCTTCATCCTCCTCTCTCTGTCCTCCTGTCCTTTCATCCTCCTCTCTCAGTCCTCCTGTCCCTTCATCCTCCTCTCTCTGTCCTCCACTGTCCCTTCGTCCTCCTCTCTCTCTGTCCTCCTGTCCTTTCATCCTCCTCTCTCAGTCCTCCTGTGCCTTCATCCTCCTCTCTCTCTGTCCTCCTGTCCCTTCATCCTCCTCTCTCTCTGTCCTCCTGTCCCTTCATCCTCCTCTCTCTGTCCTCCACTGTCCCTTCATCCTCCTCTCTCTCTGTCCTCCACTCTCCCTTCATCCTCCTCTCTCTCTGTCCTCCTGTCCCTTCATCCTCCTCTCTCTCTGTCCTCCTGTCCCTTCATCCTCCTCTCTCTCTGTCCTCCACTGTCCCTTCATCCTCCTCTCTCTCTGTCCTCCACTGTCCCTTCATCCTCCTCTCTCTCTGTCCTCCACTGTCCCTTCATCCTCCCCTCTCTCAGTCCTCCACTGTCCCTTCATCCTCCTCTCTCAGTCCTCCTGTCCCTTCATCCCCCTTCACTATCCCATCATCCTCTTCATCTCTCTCTCTCTCTCTCTCTCTCTCTCTCTCTGTTCTGCACTATCCCAGAATTCTATTACACATGATCATCCTATTTTACATCTCTTCCTCACTCCCCCAATCACGTGTCTGTTGTCCTCATGAATATTAGAACCTCAGCCTGTCCCCCTTTACTGCACATAACCTCCACAAACCCCAGGCTTCCTAACAGGCCTGTCAGAGCAGTCTTAGTCCAGCCTGGTCCAGAGCAGTAAATACATGAATCAGAGTGAGGCTGCAGATAAATAGGCCTTCAAGTGGGTCTGCCTGTCCCACCTGGCTCTGCGCGAACACGGAGCTGCTATTAAACCACAGTATCAATCAGAAGCCTGTTCTGTTCCGCCACCCACTATTAATAAAATATGGATCACACCACTGGTGAATCCACGGCTGGGCCTGGGGAGCTACCCTACATTCATGAAAGGACTGTTCTTTTTCTCCTCTCCTATCGGAGCCCGCTGCATGACGACAGAATGCGGCCCGCTAGATATTTATAGCGTCGGCTAGGCGGCTAAATCCCATCTTCTTCGCTGGATGGTGAAAAACATACTGGAATGGAAAAGAGAAGCTTTTATCAGGTGGTTCAGGTCAACAGGGCTCAGAAAGGGCTCAGAAACTAACGAACGTATTTTGGTGGAGGAAAGCGATAGAATGCCTGTCTTCTAAATGCCTCATTGGTTCTATGGTATAACGGCCAGTAAACAGTATTTCAATGGCGAGTCCACAGGAACTGCCTGGCCTATTAATGAGAGTTGGTGAAAGACTGAGAGTAGATTAAAAAGACCCAGTCTAGCAGGTCACCTTAACCGGTGGATTCTCTCTGTAGCATAACAACTGGGTCATGTACTCTAAGAGGTTTTTCAAGCTATTTTTAAGATGTTGGCCCATCTAGAATTACCCCACATTAGTTTCTGAAACTTGCTCAAAGATGACCGACCGTAGCCTTTCTCAACTGATGCCAGATCAGCAAGACCCTGGACAGTCTTCTCACACTTTAACCCCAAGGCAACTTCATCTGCCACATCTTGCTAAAGCACAGACCTGGTTAGGTTTTATGGGTGCTGTTAGGCAGGCCCATAATGAATAGTCTAGACTATCCCTAACCCTCAACCCTGCTCTGTCACAGAGGACAAGACAATCATAAAGGTAGAGGAGGAATCACAGACACTCATCTGTTCTCTCCTTCATTCCCTTTCTCACTCCCTTCCTCCCCTCCATCCTCTCTCTCTCACACACACACACACACACACACACACACACACACACACACACACCCTCACCCATTCACTCACTCGTACTCTCTCTCTTTCTGTTTCTCTTTCCATCCGTCCACCCCCACCCCATGCACACAGTTCTGACTAGGTGACCTGTCTGCTAGCTAGCTAACTGTATCCTGTGCAGTCAGCTAGCTACAAAGTGTGTGTGGAGTGGGTCTGGGGATGGCTGTGCTACTAGTGCTAGCATGGCTCAGTGTGTGTTAGCGTGTTAGCTTGGGGGGTGGGGGTGTTGAAGCTCTCCTCCAGTATATTGACACTGCCTCTCTCTGATCACTCCCCAACCAACAGGCCTCAGCCAGAGGGAAGCCAACGTTAAGGGTAATACCATTTCATTTAATACTAGACTCTTACCCAACAATTACGATCCCACCAATCAAACTCCAAACCGCCAAATAGTTAAGAGTTCCCAAAGAATGTGCATCATTCTGCCCACCACACGCACTCTCCCTCCCTCCCCCAAGATTGGCTCAATTTGTGTGATTTTCTGTGATGTCTTTTCAGAACGCATTCTTCATAGAACCCTAGAGACGGTTTGTCACAGTCGTCCCACCCCCCGCCTCCCTCCCCTCTCTCTCTTGTTTGTTCATGTCCCAGAATAGGACCGCAAGGGGAGGGGGGAGAGAGAGAGAGAAAGAGAGAGGGCGGAGGGGGCATCCAATCAGACACACAATGCAGGCCTAATGAGTTCAAATCGTTTTAATGCAAATTGGACAGATTTACATTCTCTAGAAGAGTGGGAGGAAGAGTGACTGGGGAAGATGAAGAGTGGGAGGATACTAGTACAACCAGTTATTTCTGTGTAGGAGCGAGAGAGAGATGGGCAGAGAGAGAAAGAAAGAGGCTGGGGAAGATGAAGAGGGAGGGAGGGAGCTTCAACCACCCCATCTCATCTCAATGCTCAAGTCATCAACAGCCATCCCCATTGGCGCACCACAACCTGCCAATCAAAAACTCTGATTGATTCTGATTGGAGCTGGCCTATTTTGGATGGGGTTGGGTGTGGTCGTCATGGCGCTAGCTGTGCTCTTTGGCTGTTGTTCCTTAGCAACCTGAAAACACTGTTGTCTGCTTGTTTAGTTCTCTGTACAATCTCTGTTTTGGGTTTATAACAACGACGTGTCCAACCCTTTTGTCTTGTTTTGTTTTTTCTTGTCTCCTCCTCTTCCTCCTCCCGTTCCTTCTCCTCTCCCTCTATCCCATTGTCCCCTCCCTCCTCCCGGCCTCCCTCCCTCCCACCATCTCTCCATCCCGCCCCTCCCTCCCTCCCTCCGTCCCTACAGGATGTGCGTTTGTCACGTTTTCTACCAGGGCTATGGCACAGAATGCAATCAAAGCCATGCACCAGTCTCAGACTATGGAGGTACTGTACCCTCGCCCTTTCTCTTCATCTCTCTTCAGCTCTCTCTTTCCATCTCTCTCTCTCAATCTCAATCTTTCTCTCTCTCCTCGTCTCTCGTCATCTCTCTCTTTCTATAGCTCTCTATCACTCGCTCAATCTCTCTCTCCATCTCTCTCTCTCTCTCCATCTCTCTCCCTCTCTCTCTCTCTCTCTCTCTCTCTCTCTATCTCTCTCACTCTCCATCTATCCCACTCCATCTCTCTCTCTCCCTCTCCATCCATCTCTCTCTCTCTCCATCTCTCTCTCCATCTCTCTCTCTCTCTCCATCCCTCTCTCTCTCCATCTCTCTCTCTCTCTCTCCATCTCTCTCCATCTCTCTCTCTCTCTCCATCTCTCTCCATCTCTCTCTCTCTCCATCTCTCTCCCTCTCCATCTCTCTCCATCTCTCTCTCTCTCTCTCTCTCTCCATCTCTCTCTCTCCATCTCTCTCTCTATCTCTCTCCATCTCTCTCTCTATCTCTCTCCATCCATCACTCTCTCTCTCCATCTCTGTGTGATAGAATCTGTCAGATGCTGTCACATGCTCATCATCCTTTGGCCAAATATGTCAAAGTAGGACAAAGAAGAAAAGTCACTTTCAAAACTCTCTCAGTCACAGCAGTCATTCTTCCCAGAAAAAGAAATAACATAAAGGATTTTGGGAAAAAAGTGTCAAAACAGACAAGGTAACATAAGCAAGGACCCCAGATCACACTGATCAGCCTGACTGGCTCTGTTAAGGATGTCACACTCCTCAGAAAGAGAAGAGATGAGACAGGCAGCATTATAGACACCCACATTTAGACAGGACCCCCATCAGTGACCCTATGACCTCTCCATTGGGAGTGTGTCTGTGTGGGTTGTGGTGTCCTTGTCAGTTTGTAGGGTTTTTGACAGTAGGAGATGACAGGGATGTGATTGCAGGAGAATTACAGGGCCAAGGTCAGACGTGTGTGTGTGTGTGTGTGTGTGTGTGTGTGTGTATGACTTTGTGTTGCAGTTTGTGTGTTTACCCCCCATGTTGCTCTTAATCAGTGTTCCCTATTTATACCATCATAACCTTCTGTACCATGGCCCAGTTAACTTTCCCAATATCCTCTGCTTTTTCACACAGACATAAAGCCCTAAACAGGAGGCAGAGATTGAAGTGGACAATGACAATGGGAAAAAAGCTTAATTTCCATGTGAAAAACATGCTGCTGACTAGCTCAGGACCCAAATTGCTGCACCGTTTTTTGTTATGTCCCCAGTTTGCAATTGAAAAGTAATTACTTTGGGTCCGAATGAGATTGGTAAATAGAGTTTGGTTATTGTCTTGGCTCTATCTGTCCCCCACTGTTTTAGATTATGAGCCTGTGTGTCTGTGTGTGTGCAGTTGTATGTGTCTTTGTGTGACTTTGCCTTTCACTAATGGCCTTGTCACTGTCGTATCCATTCTCATTATACTCTGGCATTCAGGACACACACACACACACACACACACACACATACTTTATAAATGTCAGGGCATTATGAAAGTGGATATGAACAGGACAGGTCATTTACGAGAGAGCACATTCATTTACAAACCCACGTACACACACACATGTTCACGCATGCGCACACACACACACCCGAGAGAGAGAGAGAGAGAGAGAGAGAGAGAGAGAGAGAGAGAGAGAGAGAGAGAGAGAGAGAGAGAGAGAGAGAGAGAGAGAGAGAGAGAGAGAGAGAGAGAGAGAGAGAGAGAGAGAGAGAGAGAGAGAGAGATGTTGACTGTTCCCGGTAGAGAGAAGTAGGGCAGACTAATGTGATTGTATTTGTGTTACTCACGGTGCTCTGTAAAGCCTGATGGTTTGTGGCTGTGTGTATAATATTCATCCTGCCTATACAGGCTGTTTGAGTGGTTAGAGGGCTGTTCTCTCTGCTCTGGCTAATATCAGGGCCGGCTCCAGGTATAAGTGACCTAAGCAACATTTTTAGGGGGGGGGAACTCAGTCGGGGTCTCATCTTACTGTTGAGAGTTAGAATAGTAGAATATACAGTGTATACAGGTGCAATTAAATGTTTTGTTTGTGCCGGAAATTTGCTTTAAAACTGCCACATTTTCTCTCCATCCCATGTAAAAATGGCTAGAATTGCAGGAAATGAGCTGTACAATGACCAAGAAAGGGCTCTCTGCCCCATGGCAAAATGTGTAGAATTGCATAATATTTGTTATAAAACTGCAACATTTTCTCTACTCCCCATGCTGAAAATGTACTTTAAAATGTAAATGTTTCTCACAACCAAATCTCGCTCAGGGCCCCCAAAAAGCTAGGGCCGGCCCTGGCTAATAGTAGGACTTCTAGAGACCGAGGCTACGCACAACACAGCAAGTGGAGTGTGAGTGAGGAAACACAGCTGTGTATGTTTGGAGACTGGACAAACAAGACAAGTTAATGGGATGGAGGGATGGAGAGATTGACACAGTGAGGGAGGTATAGCAGAGAAACAGCCGTCTCTGTGTCTGCTATTTACCACCAGCCCATTAAAACTAACAAGCTCATAGTCCTATGACGGGTTGGTTGTTTAGTAACAAAACGGACGCATGCGCAACTATGGGGCAAAACAGACGGTTGGCTTAGACTGTTGACAATATGTAAACTATATTTAATCTCCAATGTTTATTGAAAAAAATTATAATATTGCACAATGAGCAATTGTCTCTCAAATACACTACATTGCCAAAAGTATGTGGACACCTGAACATATCATTCCGATATCATGGGCATTAATGTGGAGTTGGTCCCACCTTTGCTGCTATAACAGCCTCCAACCCTCTGGGAAAGCTTTCCACTAGATGTTGGAACGATTTCATGGGCATTAATATGGAGTTGGTCCCACCTTTGCTGCTATAACAGCCTCCAACCCTCTGGGAAAGCTTTCCACTAGATGTTGGAACGATTTCATGGGCATTAATATGGAGTTGGTCCCACCTTTGCTGCTATAACAGCCTCCAACCATCTTGGAAAGCTTTTCACTAGATGTTGGAACGATTTCATGGGCATTAATATGGAGTTGGTCCCACCTTTGCTGCTATAACAGCCTCCAACCCTCTGGGAAAGCTTTCCACTAGATGTTGGAACGATTTCATGGGCATTAATATGGAGTTGGTCCCACCTTTGCTGCTATAACCTGTTAGTCCTATAGGGGCAGTATTTCATTTTTGGATAAAAAGACGTGCCCGTTTTAAGCGCAATATTTTGTCACGAAAAGATGCTCGAATATGCTTGGAATTGATAGCTTTGGAAAGAAGACAGTCTTACGTTTCCAGAAATGCAAAGATTTTCACTGTGAGTCCCTTAGCCTCTTGCTTCTACTTGGGACGCTTGCGTCCCAACTAGAGCTCTGGAAATGCAAATGCGCTACGCTAAATGCTAATAGTATTAGTTAAAACTCAAAAGTTCATTAAAATACACATGCAGGGTATCAAATTAAAGCTACACTCGTTGTGAATCCAGGCAACAAGTCAGATTTTTAAAATGCTTTTCGGCGACAGCATGAGAAGCTATTATCTGATAGCATGCACCAATACACTACAACAGAAAAGCACAGCAGGGGACGTAAACAAAATAATTAGCATTTCGGCGTTACACAAACCGCACAATAAAATAGAAAACAGTCATTACCTTTCACCATCTTCTTTGTTGGCACTCCTAGATGTCCCATAAACACTATTGGGTCTTTATTTCGATTAAATCGGGCCATATAAAGCCAAGATATCGTTATATGTAGACTGTGTGATAAACGAAAAAAACAGCGATTTCACAACGTAACGTCATTTTTTAAAATTCAAAAAGTAGACGATAAACTTTCACAAAACACTTCGAAATACGTTTGTAATGCTACTTTAGGTATTAGTAAACGTTAATAAGCGATAAAAATCATCCGTAGGCGATGTAAATATCATTAGCTGTCGTCTTGGAAAAAATTTCAGGAGAGAGCTCTTCCGGAATGATCTGGGCGGAGACCGGAGGTAAGTCGTGCCCCTCTTTCGGTTCAACCAAGAATCAAAGATGATTCAATTCACAAGACTCTAGACAACATGGGGATGCTGTGGGAGTTGAATGCTCGGTCTTATCTAATTCGGCTCACTGTTAACAATTGCTGGAAGTGGCGCAAGGATATTTATTTCCATTTTCTGTGATCAGGTTTTCCTGCGCTTTCCGATGTAACGCACGTTATGTAATAGCCACAGTCGTGATTTAACCAGTTTTAAAAACGTCCGAGGGTTTCCTATCCACACATTCTAACCATATGAACGTACTATATTCCTGGCATGAGTAGCAGGGCGCTGAAATGTTGCGCGATTTTTAACAAAATGTTCAAAAAAGTAGAGGGTCGACTGAAGAGGTTAGAACAAATGTTTCGGGCAAAACCAAGATGTATGACCGACCAGGAAATGCACAGGATTTCTGAGGCTACGTTTTCCATGATCGCCTTATATGGCTGTGAACGCGACAGGAATCAACGGACTCTTTCTCTTGTTTCCCCAAGGTCTCTGCAGCATTGTGACGTATTTGTAGGCATATCATTGGAAGATTGACCATAAGAGACTACATTTACCAGGTGTCCCGCTAGGTGGCTGCGTGGCAATTGGTGCGCAAAAGTCAGGTCCCGGTATTTTTCCATTCAAATCTCAGAACAAACCAGGCTA
The DNA here is from genome assembly GCF_034236695.1 of Oncorhynchus nerka. NCBI lineage: Eukaryota > Metazoa > Chordata > Actinopteri > Salmoniformes > Salmonidae > Oncorhynchus > Oncorhynchus nerka. The sequence continues at coordinate 28,206,931 of NC_088403.1, read as the reverse complement.
CAAGGCCGGTGCTTTCAATGGAGAGAAATATGACAAACCACCTTCAGGATTGATTCAAACAACGTTTTCCATGTTTCAGTCAATATTATGGAGTTAATTCGGAAAAAAGTTCGACATGTAGGTGACTGAATTTTCGGTTAGTTTCGGTAGCCATATGCATAGTAACAAAAGGGAACGATGTGTCCTACACAAGAATCTTTCAGGAAAAACTGGACATCTGCTATGTAACTGAGAGTCTCCTCATTGAAACATCTGAAGTTCTTCAAAGGTAAATTATTTTATTTGATTCCTTGGCTGGTTTTTGTGAATATGTTGCGTGCTAAATGCTAATGCTAACGCTAAGCTAGCTATCACCACTCTTACACAAATTAGTGATTTTCTCTGGTTCTAAAGCATATTTTGAAAATCTGAGACGACAGGATTGTTAAGAAAAGGATAAGCTTGAGAACAGGCATATTTATTTCGTTTCATTTGCGATTTTTAAAAATCGCTAACGTTGCGTTATGCTAATGAGCTTGAGGCTGTAGTAACGATACCGCATGCGGGATGGGGCGGACAGCCTCCAACCCTCTGGGAAAGCTTTCCACTAGATGTTGGAACGATTTCATGGGCATTAATATGGAGTTGGTCCCACCTTTGCTGCTATAACAGCCTCCAACCCTCTGGGAAAGCTTTTCACTAGATGTTGGAACGATTTCATGGGCATTAATGTGGAGTTGGTCCCACCTTTGCTGCTATAACAGCCTCCAACCATCTGGGAAAGCTTTTCACTAGATGTTGGAACGATTTCATGGGCATTAATGTGGAGTTGGTCCCACCTTTGCTGCTATAACAGCCTCCAACCCTCTGGGAAAGCTTTTCACTAGATGTTGGAACGATTTCATGGGCATTAATGTGGAGTTGGTCCCACCTTTGCTGCTATAACAGCCTCCAACCCTCTGGGAAAGCTTTTCACTAGATGTTGGAACGATTTCATGGGCATTAATGTGGAGTTGGTCCCACCTTTGCTGCTATAACAGCCTCCAACCCTCTGGGAAAGCTTTCCACTAGATGGTGGAACGATTTCATGGGCATTAATGTGGAGTTGGTCCCACCTTTGCTGCTATAACAGCCTCCAACCCTCTGGGAAAGCTTTTCACTAGATGTTGGAACGATTTCATGGGCATTAATGTGGAGTTGGTCCCACCTTTGCTGCTATAACAGCCTCCAACCCTCTGGGAAAGCTTTTCACTAGATGTTGGAATGATTTCATGGGCATTAATGTGGAGTTGGTCCCACCTTTGCTGCTATAACAGCCTCCAACCCTCTGGGAAAGCTTTTCACTAGATGTTGGAACGATTTCATGGGCATTAATGTGGAGTTGGTCCCACCTTTGCTGCTATAACAGCCTCCAACCCTCTGGGAAAGCTTTTCACTAGATGTTGGAATGATTTCATGGGCATTAATGTGGAGTTGGTCCCACCTTTGCTGTATAACAGCCTCAAACCCTCTGGAAAAAGCTTTCAAATGGATGTTGGATCGATTAGATTTACATTTAACATTTAAGTCATTTAGCAGACGCTCTTATCCAGAGCGACTTACAAATGGGCATTAATGTGGAGTTGGTCCCACCTTTGCTGCTATAACAGCCTCCAACCCTCTGGGAAAGCTTTTCACTAGATGTTGGAAGATTTCATGGGCATTAATGTGGAGTTGGTCCCACCTTTGCTGCTATAACAGCCTCCAACCCTCTGGGAAAGCTTTTCACTAGATGTTGGAACGATTTCATGGGCATTAATGTGGAGTTGGTCCCACCTTTGCTGCTATAACAGCCTCCAACCATCTGGGAAAGCTTTTCACTAGATGTTGGAACGATTTCATGGGCATTAATGTGGAGTTGGTCCCACCTTTGCTGCTATAACAGCCTCCAACCCTCTGGGAAAGCTTTTCACTAGATGTTGGAACGATTTCATGGGCATTAATGTGGAGTTGGTCCCACCTTTGCTGCTATAACAGCCTCCAACCCTCTGGGAAAGCTTTTCACTAGATGTTGGAACGATTTCATGGGCATTAATGTGGAGTTGGTCCCACCTTTGCTGCTATAACAGCCTCCAACCCTCTGGGAAAGCTTTTCACTAGATGTTGGAACGGCAGGGACTTGCTTCCATTCAGCCACAAGAGCATAAGTCAGGTCGGGCACTGATGTTGGGCGATTAGGCCCGGCTCGCAGTCAGCTTTCCAATTCATCCCAAAGGTCTTCGATGAGGTTGAGGTCAGAGCTCTGTGCAGGCCAGTCACGTTATTCCACACCAATCTCGACAAACCATTTCTGTATGGACTTTGTTCACGGGGGCATTGTCATGCTGAAACAGGAAAGGGCCTCCCCCAAACTGTTGCCACAAAGTTGGAAGCACAGAATCATCTAGAATGTCATTGTTATGTTGTCATTGCTGTAGCTTTAAGATTTCCCTTCACTGGAACTAACCATGAAAAACATCCCCAGACCATTATTCCTCTACCAAACTCGGCAGTTGGCACTATGCATTCGGGGTAGTAGCGTTCTCCTGGCATCTGCCAAACCCAGTAAGGCCATTCTACTGCCAATGTTTGACTATGTAGATTGAATGGCTGTGCACTCGATTCTATACACCTGTCAGCAACGGGTTTGACTGAAATAGCCGAATCCACTCGTTTGTGTCCATATACTTTTGTGTATATATAGTGTACATCATTACAAAACAAGACCTGGTATCAAGAACAAGGTTAAACTAGCACCTTCGATTCCCCAAATGGTAGCTTCTTGTCATCGTTGCTAGCTAACTGGCCATCCAGAACCACAAAAACACACGGCCTTCTGAAACCCCATTGTCACTTAACCCGTTTATATGTATAAGTCTGACTGACCATATGAGGCTGCATTTGATCATCTTATTTAACCTTCATTTAACTCGGCAAGTCAGTTAAGAACAAATTCTTATTTTACAATGATGGCCTACTTCGGCCAAACCCTCCCCTAACCCAGACGACGGTGGGACAACTGTGCACCACCTATGGGACCACCTAATCACGGCCGGTTGTGATACAGCCCGGGATTGAACCAGGGTCTGTAGTGACACCTCTAGCACTGAGATACAGTGGCTTAGACCGCTGCGCCACTCAGGAATACTTATAGAGTATTCTATCTATCATCTATCTATTGCATTTACATATTTTTCCATTCATTTTATTACTTCTTTACATTTATCTTTTACATTTTAGTAATTTAGCAAATGCTCTTATCCTACTAATGTTAAGCCCTGTTTTATTGGGAGGGAGGAAGGAAGAGAGGGATAGAGAGAGAAAATAAATAGCTTATTTTCTTGTATATATTTCCCGTTTGAGTCCATACGAAGTACAATCTGTGGCTTGTGTATGTCCTCAGTGGGTGTGGGGGGATTGTCAGGAGGGATATCAGGGTGGCTGACAGGGGGGGGGGGTGCTCAGAGGGGGTGGGATCCACTGGGCTTGGGGTTCTTAATTTGTCTGTCCTGCTGTGATGTCGAGGCTATGGTAAGGGTCTGAGGTGGGCTGTTCTGCTAGCTTCTCTGCGGGGGTGGCCACAGCACTCAAGAGAGTGATTCAAAAGAGTGATGAAAAAGCTTCTTCTACTTTCCCCAACGCACAAGTGCTTATCTCCACCCTGCTACCATGCAGCGGGGTAAACGCAAGTATTTTCCGTGACTCTGCCTCAAAACCAAATGTTTACCTGGCCCACAACTCCACCCTGGACTTGAACAGCCTTTACGACCAGGTCCACCTATACAAGGCTTCAGTACCCACCTTCGCCCCTCAACCGCAGCCCCAACACCCCACACAGGAGCAACAGCTCAATAGACACCCCGCCCAGACCAGCGAGACACTCTCCCAGGCCTGTGGGACCCCCCTCCCCCTCCCGGACCTACACATAGAAGACCCATGCCAAGAAGACCCACAGCCCCACCAGCCACATCCACCACATCCCTACCCCAACCAATCAACACCTCATGTCATCCTACAAGAAACATGGTATAGAGGAGACGGACCCACTGGTTGCCCTCTAGGTTACAGAGAGCTGGTAGTCCCATCCACCAAACTACCAGGTGTGAACAGGGAAGGAACTCAGGGGTATGCTCATGTGGTATAGAGCAGATCTAACTCACTCCATTAAATTAATAAAATCTGGAACATTTTACATTTGGCTAGAAATTCAAAAGGAAATTATCTTAACAGAGGAAAATGTCCTCCTGTGTGCTACATATATCCCCCCACTAGAATCCCCATACTTGAAGACAGCTTCTCCATCCTGGAGGGGGAAATCAATCATTTCCAGGCCCAGGGACATGTACTAGTCTGTGGCGACCTAAATGCCAGAACTGGACAAGAACCTGACACCCTCAGCACAGGGGGACAAACAACTACCTGGAGGTGACAGCATTCCCTCCCCTATATGCCCCCCTTGGCACAACTACGACAACATGACCAACAAAAATGGGTCACAACTCCTGCAGCTCTGTCGCACGTTGGGTATGTACATAGTCAATGGTAGGCTCCTACGGTAGCTACACCTGTAGTTCATCTCTTGGCAGTTGCACTGTAGACCACTTTATCACTGACCTAAAACCAGAGTCTCTGAGAGCGTTCACAGTCAGCCCACTGACTCCCCTGTCAGATCACAGCAATATCACAGTCTACTTGAAAAGAGCAATACTCAATCATGAGGCATCAAAGCCAAAGGAAGTTAATAATATTAAGAAATTAAATAGGTGGGAGGAAAGTAGTGTAGAAACCTACCAAAAGACTATTAGGCAAAACCAAAATTCAGTCCCTTTTAGACAACTTCCTGGACAAAACGTTTCACTGTAATACTGGTGTAAACTTGGCAGTAGAAAACCTAAACAGTATATTTGATCTCTCAGCTTCCCTATCAAATCTAAAAAAAAAATCAAACAGAAAACAGAAGAAAATGAACAACAATGACAAATGGTTTGATGAAGAATGCAAAACCCTAAGAAAGAAATTGAGAAACTGAGAAACCAAAAACATAGAGATCCAGAAGACCTGAGCCTACGCCTTCACGATGGTGAATCACTAAAACAATACAGAAATGCACTATGGAAAAAGAAGGAACAGCACGTCAGAAACCAGCTCAATGTAATTGAAGATTCCATAGACTCTAACCACTTCTGGGGAAATTGGAAAACACTAAACAAACAACAACAATGATGTCAAAGCTTTAGAAGCTTCTGATAGGCTAATTGACATAATTTGAGTAAATTGGAGGTGTTCCTGTGGATGTATTTCAAGGCCTACCTTCAAACTCAGTGACTCTTTGCTTGACATCATGGGAAAATTAAAAAGATCTCAGAAAAAAAATTGTAGACGTCCATAAGTCTGGTTCATCCTTGGGAGCAATTTCCAAATGCCTGAAGGTACCACGTTCATCTGTACAGATAATAGTACACAAGTATAAACACCATGGGACCACGCAGCCATCATACCGCTCAGGAAGGAGACGCATTCTGTCTCCTAGAGATGAACGTACATTGGTGCGAAAAGTGCAAATCAATCCCAGAACAACAGCAAAGGACCTTGTGAAGATGCTGGAGGAAACAGGTACAAAAGTATCTATATCCACAGTAAAACGAGTCCTATATTGACATAACCTGAAAGGCCACTCAGCAAGGAAGAAGCCATTGCTCCAAAACCGCCATAAAAAAAGCCAGACTACGGTTTGCAACTCTACATGGGGACAAAGATCGTACTTTTTGGAGAAATGTCTTCTGTCTTCATCGTTATGTTTGGAGGAAATAGGGGGAGGCTTGCAAGCCAAAGAACATCATCCCAACTGTGAAGCACGGGGGTGGCAGCATCATGTTGTGGGGGTGCTTTGCTGCAGGAGGGACAGGTGCATGTCACAAAATAGATGGCATCATGATGTGGATATATTGAAGCAGCATCTCAAGACATCAGTCAGGAAGTTAAAGCTTGGTCGCAAATCTGTCTTCCAAATGGACAATGACCCCAAGCATACTTCCAAAGTTGTGGCAAAATGGCTTCAGGACTACAAAGTCAAGGTATTGGAGTGGCCATTACAAAGCCCTGACCTCAACCTTATAGAACATTTGTGGGCAGAACTGAAAAAGCGTGTGCGAGCAAGGAGGCCTACAAACCTGACTCAGTTACACCAGCTCTGTCAGGAGGAATGGGCCAAAATTCACCCAACTTATTGTGGGAAGCTTGTGGAAGGCTACGTGAAAAGTTTGACCCAAGTTAAACAATTTAAAGGCAATGCTACCAAATACTAATTGAGTGTATGTGAACTTCTGACCCACTGGGAATGTGATGAATGAAATAAAAGCTGAAATAAATAATTTTGTCTACTATTATTCTGACATTTCACATTCTTAAAATAAAGTGGTGATCCTAACTGACAGAAGACAGGGAATTTTTACTAGGATTAAATGTCAGGAATTGTGAAAAACTGAGTTTAAATGTATTTGGCTAAAGTGTATGTAAACTTCCGACTTCAACTGTATCATAGAATTGGCGAGGGCACTAGAACAGTCTGCAGCACCTGGTCTCACCCTACTAGAAACTGAAGTCAAATGTCTACTATTTTCTGATGATCTGGTGCTTCTGTCCCCAACCAAAGACGGCCTACAGCAACACCTAGATCTTCTGCACAGATTCTGCCAGACCTGGGCCCTGACAGTAAATCTCAGAAAGACAAAAAGTAATGGTGTTCCAAAAAAGGTCCAGTCACCAGGACCACAAATACAAATACAAATTCCATCCTGACACCGTTGCCCTAGAGCACACAAAAAACTATACATACCTTGGCCTAAACATCAGCGCCACAGGTAATTTCCACAAGCTGAGAGACAAGGCAAGAAGGGCCTTCTATGACATCAAAGGAACATAAAATTCAACGTACCAATTAGGATCTGGCAAAAAAATACTTGAATCAGTTATAGAACCCAGTTATAGAACCCAGTTATCAGTTATAGAACCCATTGCCCTTTATGGTTGTGAGGTCTGGGGTCCGCTCACCAACCAAGAATTCACAAAAGATACAAACACCAAATTGAGACTCTGCATGCAGAATTCTGCAACAAATAACATAACACACCAGTTAACGCATTTTAATTTAAATTTGACCTTTATTTAACTAGGCAAGTCAGTTAAGAACAAATTCTTATTTTCTATGACGGCCTAGGAACAGTGGGTTAACTGCCTGTTCAGGGGCAGAACGACAGATTTGTACCTTGTCAGCTCGAAAATAGCTGTTATATTCAACAACCTTTCATAACAAAGCCATCACCTACAGAGAGATGAACCTGGAGAAGAGTCCCCTCAGCAAGCTGGTCCTTGGGCTCTGTTCACAAACACAAACAGACCCCACAGAGAAAAAAAAAAATCATTACTTGACACAAAGATTTAACAAAAAACAGAGTAAACTAGAATGCTATTTGTCCCTAAACAAAGAGTACACAGTGGAAGAATACCTCACCACTGTGACTGAACCATACTTCCCATACTTAAGGTAAGCTTTGACTATGTACAGACTCAGTGAGCTTAGCCTTGCTATTGAGAAAGGCCGTTGTAGGCAGTGCCCACAAGACACTGCCCACAAAATGAGGTGGAAACTGAGCTGCACTTCCTAACCTCCTGTCAAATGTATGACCATGTTAGAGACACATATTTCCCTCAGATTACACAGATCCACAAAGAATTAGAAAACAAACCCGATTTTGATAAACTCCCATATTTACTGGGTGAAATATCACAGTGTGCCATCACAGCAGTAAAATGTGTGACCTGTTGTCGCAAGAAAAGGTCAACCAGTGAAGAACAAACACCATTGTATATACAACCCATATTTATGTTTATTTATTTTCCCTTTTGTACTTGAACTATTTGCACATAATATGACATTTGACATGTCTTTATTATTTTGTAACTGTTGTGAGTGTAATTTTTACTGTTCATTTTTATTGTTTATTTAATTTTTGTTTATTATCTACTTCACTTGCTTTGGCAATGTTAACATATGTTTCCCATGCTATTAAAGCCCTTAAATTGAATTGAATTGAGAGAGAGAGAGAGAGAGAAAATGTATGACTCTCCTATGCACTTCTCAGTATTTGGTGTTCAGATATACCTTATACAGTCTCGTAATGCGCTCTGCAGGTGTGGCTACCTTACGCACAGTGAATAAATGTCATTCTGAAAACCCTCCCACTTGCTGGCCAACATATTGGTCTGGAGGAGTTTATATTCAATAGGGTTTTCAGTAGATGTATCTTAACCCTCCCACTTGCTGGCCAACATATTGGTCTGGAGGAGTTTATATTCAATAGGGTTTTCAGTAGATGTATCTTAACCCTCCCACTTGCTGGCCAACATATTGGTCTGGAGGAGTTTATATTCAATAGGGTTTTCAGTAGATGTATCTTAACCCTCCCACTTGCTGGCCAACATATTGGTCTGGAGGAGTTTATATTCAATAGGGTTTTCAGTAGATGTATCTTAACCCTCCCTTTAAATACGGTGAACCTTTTAGTTCACATTTTGTTGACAGGCTAGAATATATTGAGAGAACAGTTTCAAAATATTAGGGATAAGTGAAAGAAAGCCATCTCAATATATACATATTTGTCTCAGTTTCAGCACCAATTGGTCGATTTAAAAATACTCTGGTCTTTGTAGATTAATTTAGGTTTAGGGAAGTATTTATGAAACATGAAAAACAGGTTTAGAGATACTGGAGTTACGCATGAAGGAAAGAAAACGGAGCTTTGATTCCTTCTGAAAATTGCCACATTCTTTAACCCGTGGTAATGCTGGAAGATTAGTGTACATAGAATTATAATAGGGAGAATAGTGTATAATAGTAGGCTATACCCTCGTCTATTGCCTTGCTGCACTAATCATGGAACTGTGGGATGCAGCCTGGTCTTATAGACTAAACGTAACATAGTAAAAGTACATCCGGGACCCCCAAATTAGTATGATATTTTACTTTTTGTTATGGTTACTTAAGACAAAAACAAAAGTAGTGTATTTTGTCGGACGTATAACGCGAACGTCTAGCAACCCAAAGATGCGAGTTGAAATCTCTTCACGGATAACTTAAGCTAATTAGCAACTTTTCAACTACTTACTACTTTTTTAGCTATTTAGCATGTTAGCTAACCCTTCCCCGAACCCTAACCTTAACCCTTTAACCGAACTCTTAACCCTAACCCCTAGCCTAGCTTACGTTAGCCACCTAGCTAGAATTCGTAACAGATTATACATTTCGCAGAATCGTAACATTTACTACATTTTCGCAAATTCGTAACATATTTTACCTTTTGCAAATGCGTAACATGTCATTCGTAACATAGAGTATCATACGAAACAGGTGATGGACATCCACAAATGAATACATACCATACATATCATACCAAAAGGATTTACCTTCAGAATAATATGAAATGCTCTGAGACCAGGTTATGGGATGACACGGACAAGTATGCGTCAGGTTCAAACTGTTACGGCTTGGTCTGCGCTCCACTCCATATAACCATTTAATTAGCATAAATCTGTTTTTTTCAAATATATTATCAACTGGTACTAATGAGCCTCAGCAACAACCACAGGGCCGTGACGACATTTGCAGAGGAAGCATATGAAGGTAAACTAAACAATGTCATTAAATGGAATGATAATGTCGGCTATACCAACTGAAGGGAACTAACAATAGTTGAATATGTGTGGTTATTATGTCTACTGGCAGTCAACGTTGACAGTGGATAATGTTTAACATGATGGAAATAGAGAAAGTCGGGGTAGCCTATAATTACGATATTCGAGAGTGCCCATCCCTACAAGTTAAAAGGCTCAGCCTTTCATAAACTTTACTGTGGGGAAGTTATGTGTTGATATGCTTACATTTGCTGCCGGATGACTGGTTTCACATTTGTCTTCCGCGATTATAAGGTTAAATGGATCAACAAGTGTCATTTATACTTACGATACCCTTATCCAAATGTATGACTCATTTACCTAGCTCTTATCAATAGCTCTTATCAATAGCTCTTATCAATAGCTCTGGTCAAGTTGTAAATTCGAGTGCATGGAGAACGGTGTTATTTCTATCGGGAAAAAAGAAAGTAGATGCTTTTTCCACTTGGAACCGGTAGGTTCACTAGACTTTATTTGCGTGCGAAAGTGGTGGAATTCTTTGGGAATTAAGTGGAGGTCAGACTACGGCGTATCTGCAGACACACCTCCGCCACAACTTCATTTCATCTCCACCCCAAACGAATAGCGTGTGAGTAGCATGCTGTTCTCATGCTCAAGTTCAAGGTCAGAATATGCAATGAGAGAGAAGTGCATCAAAAGGGAATTATGTTCTATTTACGCATTCTTAACTCAGGTCAGAAATCCCCCCCTTAGAGAAAAGCCATGATTTAGCCCAAATCACTCCAGTATCAGTCTCTGGAGCTCTATGGCCCCTGCCCCTCCACCCCCTCCCAGGATCGGCCTCTCATTCTGGGCCGTGTTTTCCAGGCCTGCTGGGTGTCAGCTGGAGTAATGAGATATTTAGCAGAGGGAGAGAGGGAGAGAGCCCCGTCTCCAGGGGGAATACGCTCTAACACAAGAGGCCCCTGACTGACTCTCCTCCGAATGCAATCTTCTCCCTTCTTTATCTCTCGTCTGCTCGTCAGAATGAAGGGAGGAAATAAGTGCTGGAGAGAGGGAGTAAATATGGCTGAGCTGCCTTCAGCTAAAGAGACATGTTCATCGGCTGATAGATACAGTCAAACCCTCAGAGATGAACACACAGTGAGAGACACACACACACCCACACTCAGACAGTCACTCAGACAGACACACAGGCCAGCCCTATAGTATGATAGAGAGGTGATATATATATGCCATCTGGTTAGGATGGCGAACACAGTATGAGCCAAACCCGTCACAAACTCCCTAAATGAGTCTGAAAACTCGCCTCCAACTAAATGTTTCAATTAAAAGCGTTTTATTCTCCCGTGTGTGTTTGAGCAGGTTTCCCCCCCAGTTAGGCTTTGAGTAATGTACTGGTGTGATATGATAGATTATAATGTCTGTGGTTTAGTGTCCTCTGTAGTTAAATCACCTCTGCTGTGTCTTTTTTGTTACAGCTCACTGTTTTGTGTGTGTGTGTGTGTGTGTGTGTGTGTGTGTGTGTGTGTGTGTGTGTGTGTGTGCGTGCGCGCAAGTTATTTTTAACTTTTTTTAATCAAATGTTATTTGTCACGCGCGCCAAATACAACAGGTGTAAACCTTACCGTGAAATGCTTACTTACAAGCCCTTAACCAACAATGCAGTTCAAGAAAGAGTTAAGAAAGTATTTTACTAAATAAACAAAGTAAAACATTTAATAAAAAGTAACACAATAAAATAACAATGACCAGACTATTTACCAGTACCAAATTATTTTTCCTTTTCCAGGCTGTTATCCAATATTCAGACTCAAACAGTACTGTCACCAGCAAAGACACAAACACACACACGTAGAGGACACACATACACACAGTGAGAGAGAGAGACACACACATACAGAAACACATGTACCTCATTTACGGACACAATGCTCTGATTCTCTCATTTTCTCTGTTCTCTCTCTACCTCCGTCTCCCCGTCCCTCTGACCATCTCTGTTCTCTCTCTCTACCTCCGTCTCCCCGTCCCTCTGACCATCTCAGTTCTCTCTCTCTACCTCCGTCTCCCCGTCCCTCTGACCATCTCTGTTCTCTCTCTCTACCTCCGTCTCCCCGTCCCTCTAACCACCTCTGTTCTCTCTCTCTACCTCCGTCTCCCTGTCCCTCTGACCATCTCTGTTCTCTCTCTCTACCTCTGTCTCCCTGTCCCTCTGACCATCTCTGTTCTCTCTCTCTACCTCCGTCTCCCCGTCCCTTTGACCATCTCTGTTCTCTCTCTCTACCTCCGTCCCTCTGACCATCTCTGTTCTCTCTCTCTCTACCTCCGTCTCCCCGTCCCTCTGACCATCTCTGTTCTCTCTCTCTACCTCCGTCTCCCCGTCCCTCTGACCATCTCTGTTCTCTCTCTCTACCTCCGTCTCCCTGTCCCTCTGACCATCTCTGTTCTCTCTCTCTACCTCCGTCTCCCCGTCCCTCTGACCATCTCTGTTCTCTCTCTCTACCTCCGTCTCCCTGTCCCTCTGACCATCTCTGTTCTCTCTCTCTACCTCCGTCTCCTCGTCCCTCTGACCACCTCTGTTCTCTCTCTCTACCTCCGTCTCCCCGTCCCTCTGACCATCTCTGTTCTCTCTCTCTACCTCCGTCTCCCCGTCCCTCTAACCACCTCTGTTCTCTCTCTCTACCTCCGTCTCCCTGTCCCTCTGACCATCTCTGTTCTCTCTCTCTACCTCTGTCTCCCTGTCCCTCTGACCATCTCTGTTCTCTCTCTCTACCTCCGTCTCCCCGTCCCTTTGACCATCTCTGTTCTCTCTCTCTACCTCCGTCCCTCTGACCATCTCTGTTCTCTCTCTCTCTACCTCCGTCTCCCCGTCCCTCTGACCATCTCTGTTCTCTCTCTCTACCTCCGTCTCCCCGTCCCTCTAACCACCTCTGTTCTCTCTCTCTACCTCCGTCTCCCTGTCCCTCTGACCATCTCTGTTCTCTCTCTCTACCTCTGTCTCCCTGTCCCTCTGACCATCTCTGTTCTCTCTCTCTACCTCCGTCTCCCCGTCCCTTTGACCATCTCTGTTCTCTCTCTCTACCTCCGTCCCTCTGACCATCTCTGTTCTCTCTCTCTCTACCTCCGTCTCCCCGTCCCTCTGACCATCTCTGTTCTCTCTCTCTACCTCCGTCTCCCCGTCCCTCTGACCATCTCTGTTCTCTCTCTCTACCTCCGTCTCCCTGTCCCTCTGACCATCTCTGTTCTCTCTCTCTACCTCCGTCTCCCCGTCCCTCTGACCATCTCTGTTCTCTCTCTCTACCTCCGTCTCCCTGTCCCTCTGACCATCTCTGTTCTCTCTCTCTACCTCCGTCTCCCTGTCCCTCTGACCATCTCTGTTCTCTCTCTCTCTCTACCTCCGTCTCCTCGTCCCTCTGACCATCTCTGTTCTCTCTCTCTATCTCCGTCTCCCCGTCCCTCTGACCATCTCTGTTCTCTCTCTCTACCTCCGTCTCCCTGTCCCTCTGACCATCTCTGTTCTCTCTCTCTACCTCCGTCTCCCTGTCCCTCTGTCCACCTCTGTTCTCTCTCTCTACCTCCGTCTCCCTGTCCCTCTGACCATCTCTGTTCTCTCTCTCTACCTCCGTCCCTCTGACCATCTCTGTTCTCTCTCTCTACCTCCGTCTCCCTGTCCCTCTGACCACCTCTGTTCTCTCTCTCTACCTCCGTCTCCCTGTCCCTCTGACCATCTCTGTTCCCTCTCTCTACCTCCGTCTCCCCGTCCCTCTGACCATCTCTGTTCTCTCTCTACCTCCGTCTCCCCGTCCCTCTGACCTTCTCTGTTCTCTCTCTCTACCTCCGTCTCCCCGTCCCTCTGACCATCTCTGTTCTCTCTCTCTACCTCCGTCTCCCCGTCCCTCTGACCATCTCTGTTCTCTCTCTCTACCTCCGTCTCCCCGTCCCTCTGACCATCTCTGTTCTCTCTCTCTACCTCCGTCTCCCCGTCCCTCTAACCACCTCTGTTCTCTCTCTCTACCTCCGTCTCCCTGTCCCTCTGAACATCTCTGTTCTCTCTCTCTACCTCCGTCTCCCCGTCCCTTTGACCATCTCTGTTCTCTCTCTCTACCTCCGTCCCTCTGACCATCTCTGTTCTCTCTCTCTCTACCTCCGTCTCCCCGTCCCTCTGACCATCTCTGTTCTCTCTCTCTACCTCCGTCTCCCCGTCCCTCTGACCATCTCTGTTCTCTCTCTCTACCTCCGTCTCCCTGTCCCTCTGACCATCTCTGTTCTCTCTCTCTACCTCCGTCTCCCCGTCCCTCTGACCATCTCTGTTCTCTCTCTCTACCTCCGTCTCCCTGTCCCTCTGACCACCTCTGTTCTCTCTCTCTACCTCCGTCTCCCCGTCCCTCTGACCACCTCTGTTCTCTCTCTCTACCTCCATCCCTCTGACCATCTCTGTTCTCTCTCTCTACCTCCATCCCTCTGACCATCTCTGTTCTCTCTCTCTACCTCCATCCCTCTGACCATCTCTGTTCTCTCTCTCTACCTCCGTCTCCCCGTCCCTCTGACCACCTCTGTTCTCTCTCTCTACCTCCGTCTCCCCGTCCCTTTGACCATCTCTGTTCTCTCTCTCTACCTCCGTCCCTCTGACCATCTCTGTTCTCTCTCTCTACCTCCGTCTCCCTGTCCCTCTGACCATCTCTGTTCTCTCTCTCTCCTACCTCCGTCTCCCCGTCCCTCTGACCATCTCTGTTCTCTCTCTCTACCTCCGTCTCCCTGTCCCTCTGACCATCTCTGTTCTCTCTCTCTACCTCCGTCTCCCCGTCCCTCTGACCATCTCTGTTCTCTCTCTCTACCTCCGTCTCCCTGTCCCTCTGACCATCTCTGTTCTCTCTCTCTACCTCCGTCTCCCTGTCCCTCTGACCATCTCTGTTCTCTCTCTCTCTACCTCCGTCTCCTGTCCCTCTGACCATCTCTGTTCTCTCTCTCTATCTCCGTCTCCCCGTCCCTCTGACCATCTCTGTTCTCTCTCTCTACCTCCGTCTCCCTGTCCCTCTGACCATCTCTGTTCTCTCTCTCTACCTCCGTCTCCCTGTCCCTCTGACCATCTCTGTTCTCTCTCTCTACCTCCGTCTCCCTGTCCCTCTGACCATCTCTGTTCTCTCTCTCTACCTCCCCGTCCCTCTGACCATCTCTGTTCTCTCTCTCTACCTCCGTCTCCCTGTCCCTCTGACCATCTCTGTTCTCTCTCTCTACCTCCGTCTCCCTGTCCCTCTGACCATCTCTGTTCTCTCTCTCTACCTCCGTCTCCCTGTCCCTCTGACCATCTCTGTTCTCTCTCTCTACCTCCGTCTCCCTGTCCCTCTGACCATCTCTGTTCTCTCTCTCTACCTCCGTCTCCCTCTCCCTCTGACCATCTCTGTTCTCTCTCTCTGTTCTCTACCTCCGTCTCCCCGTCCCTCTGACCATCTCTGTTCTCTCTCTCTACCTCCGTCTCCCCGTCCCTCTGACCATCTCTGTTCTCTCTCTCTACCTCCGTCTCCCGTCCCTCTGACCACCTCTGTTCTCTCTCTCTACCTCCTCCCTCTCCCTCTGTCCCTCTCTAACCGTCTGACCATCTCTGTTCTCTCTCTCTACCTCCGTCTCCCCGTCCCTCTGACCATCTCTGTTCTCTCTCTCTACCTCCGTCTCCCCGTCCCTCTGACCATCTCTGTTCTCTCTCTCTACCTCCGTCTCCCGTCCCTCTGACCATCTCTGTTCTCTCTCTCTACCTCCGTCTCCCCGTCCCTCTGACCATCTCTGTTCTCTCTCTCTACCTCCGTCTCCCCGTCCCTCTGACCATCTCTGTTCTCTCTCTCTACCTCCGTCTCCCCGTCCCTCTGACCATCTCTGTTCTCTCTCTCTACCTCCGTCTCCCTGTCCCTCTGACCATCTCTGTTCTCTCTCTCTCTACCTCCGTCTCCCTGTCCCTCTGACCACCTCTGTTCTCTCTCTCTCTACCTCCGTCTCCATCCCTCTGACCATCTCTGTTCTCTCTCTCTACCTCCATCCCTCTGACCATCTCTGTTCTCTCTCTCTACCTCCATCCCTCTGACCATCTCTGTTCTCTCTCTCTACCTCCGTCTCCCCGTCCCTCTGACCACCTCTGTTCTCTCTCTCTACCTCCGTCTCCCCGTCCCTCTGACCATCTCTGTTCCCTCTCTCTACCTCCGTCTCCCCGTCCCTCTGACCATCTCTGTTCTCTCTCTCTACCTCCGTCTCCCGTCCCTCTGACCATCTCTGTTCTCTCTCTCTACCTCCGTCTCCCTGTCCCTCTGACCATCTCTGTTCTCTCTCTACCTCCGTCTCCCCGTCCCTCTGACCATCTCTGTTCTCTCTCTCTACCTCCGTCTCCCTGTCCCTCTGACCATCTCTGTTCTCTCTCTCTCTACCTCCGTCTCCCTGTCCCTCTGACCATCCCTCTGACCATCTCTGTTCTCTCTCTCTACCTCCGTCTCCTCTGTCCCTCTGACCATCTCTGTTCTCTCTCTCTACCTCCGTCTCCTCATCCCTCTGACCATCTCTGTTCTCTCTCTCTATCTCCGTCTCCCCGTCCCTCTGACCATCTCTGTTCTCTCTCTCTACCTCCGTCTCCCTGTCCCTCTGACCATCTCTGTTCTCTCTCTCTACCTCCGTCTCCCTGTCCCTCTGACCACCTCTGTTCTCTCTCTCTACCTCCGTCTCCCTGTCCCTCTGACCATCTCTGTTCTCTCTCTCTACCTCCGTCCCTCTGACCATCTCTGTTCTCTCTCTCTCTACCTCCGTCCCTCCCTGACCATCTCTGTTCTCTCTCTCTACCTCCGTCTCCCTGTCCCTCTGACCATCTTTGTTCCCTCTCTCTACCTCCGTCTCCCTGTCCCTCTGACCATCTCTGTTCCCTCTCTCTACCTCCGTCTTCCCGTCCCTCTGGCCATCTCTGTTCTCTCTCTACCTCCGTCTCCCCGTCCCTCTGACCATCTCTGTTCTCTCTCTCTACCTCCGTCTCCTCGTCCCTCTGACCATCTCTGTTCTCTCTCTACCTCCGTCTCCCTGTCCCTCTGACCATCTCTGTTCTCTCTCTACCTCCGTCTCCCTGTCCCTCTGACCATCTCTGTTCTCTCTCTCTACCTCCGTCTCCCTGTCCCTCTGACCACCTCTGTTCTCTCTCTCTACCTCCGTCCCTCTGACCATCTCTGTTCTCTCTCTCTACCTCCTTCCCTCTGACCATCTCTGTTCTCTCTCTACCTCCGTCTCCCTGTCCCTCTGACCATCTCTGTTCTCTCTCTCTACCTCCGTCTCCCCGTCCCTCTGACCATCTCTGTTCTCTCTCTCTACGTCCGTCTCCCTGTCCCTCTGACCACCTCTGTTCTCTCTCTCTACCTCCGTCCCTCTGACCATCTCTGTTCTCTCTCTCTACCTCCGTCTGACCATCTCTGTTCTCTCTCTCTACCTCCGTCTCCCCGTCCCTCTGACCATCTCTGTTCTCTCTCTCTACCTCCGTCTCCCCGTCCCTCTGACCACCTCTGTTCTCTCTCTCTACCTCCGTCTCCCCGTCCCTCTGACCATCTCTGTTCTCTCTCTCTACCTCCGTCTCCCCGTCCCTCTGACCATCTCTGTTCTCTCTCTCTACCTACGTCTCCCCGTCCATCTGACCATCTCTGTTCTCTCTCTCTACCTCCGTCTCTTCGTCCCTCTGACCATCTCTGTTCTCTCTCTCTACCTCCGTTTCCCTGTCCCTCTGACCATCTCTGTTCTCTCTCTCTACCTCCGTCTCCCTGTCCCTCTGACCATCTCTGTTCTCTCTCTCTACCTCCGTCTCCCTGTCCCTCTGACCACCTCTGTTCTCTCTCTCTACCTCCGTCTCCCTGTCCCTCTGACCATCTCTGTTCTCTCTCTCTCTACCTCCGTCCCTCTGACCATCTCTGTTCTCTCTCTCTCTCTCTACCTACCTCCGTCTCCCTGTCCCTCTGAACACCTCTGTTCTCTCTCTCTACCTCCGTCTCCCTGTCCCTCTGACCATCTCTGTTCCCTCTCTCTACCTCCGTCTCCCCGTCCCTCTGGCCATCTCTGTTCTCTCTCTACCTCCGTCTCCTCGTCCCTCTGACCATCTCTGTTCTCTCTCTACCTCCGTCTCCCTGTCCCTCTGACCATCTCTGTTCTCTCTCTCTACCTCCGTCTCCTCTGTCCCTCCTTCCCTCTGACCATCTCTGTTCTCTCTCTCTACCTCCGTCTCCCTGTCCCTCTGACCACCTCTGTTCTCTCTCTCTACCTCCGTCCCTCTGACCATCTCTGTTCTCTCTCTCTACCTCCTTCCCTCTGACCATCTCTGTTCTCTCTCTACCTCCGTCTCCCTGTCCCTCTGACCATCTCTGTTCTCTCTCTCTACCTCCTTCTCCCCGTCCCTCTGACCATCTCTGTTCTCTCTCTCTACGTCCGTCTCCCTGTCCCTCTGACCACCTCTGTTCTCTCTCTCTACCTCCGTCCCTCTGACCATCTCTGTTCTCTCTCTCTACCTCCGTCTGACCATCTCTGTTCTCTCTCTCTACCTCCGTCTCCCTGTCCCTCTGACCACCTCTGTTCTCTCTCTCTACCTCCGTCTCCCTGTCCCTCTGACCATCTCTGTTCTCTCTCTCTACCTCCGTCCCTCTGACCATCTCTGTTCTCTCTCTCTACCTCCGTCTCCCTGTCCCTCTGACCATCTCTGTTCTCTCTCTACCTCCGTCTCCCTGTCCCTCTGACCATCTCTTGTTCCCTCTCTCTACCTCCGTCTCCCGTCCCTCTGACCATCTTTGTTCTCTCTCTCTACCTCCGTCTTCCCGTCCCTCTGACCATCTCTGTTCTCTCTCTCTACCTCCGTCTCCCTGTCCCTCTGACCATCTCTGTTCTCTCTCTCTACCTCCGTCTCCCCGTCCCTCTGACCATCTCTGTTCTCTCTCTCTACCTCCGTCTCCCTGTCCACCATCTCTGTTCTCTCTCTACCTCCGTCTCCCTGTCCCTCTGACCATCTCTGTTCTCTCTCTCTACCTCCGTCTCCCTGTCCCTCTGACCATCTCTGTTCTCTCTCTCTACCTCCGTCCCCCGTCCCTCTGACCATCTCTGTTCTCTCTCTCTACCTCCCTTCCCTCTGACCATCTCTGTTCTCTCTCTACCTCCGTCCCTCTGACCATCTCTGACCATCTCTGTTCTCTCTCTACCTCCGTCTCCCCGTCCCTCTGACCATCTCTGTTCTCTCTCTCTACGTCCGTCTCCCTGTCCCTCTGACCACCTCTGTTCTCTCTCTCTACCTCCGTCCCTCTGACCATCTCTGTTCTCTCTCTCTACCTCCGTCTGACCATCTCTGTTCTCTCTCTCTACCTCCGTCTCCCCGTCCCTCTGACCATCTCTGTTCTCTCTCTCTACCTCCGTCTCCCCGTCCCTCTGACCATCTCTGTTCTCTCTCTCTACCTCCGTCTCCCCGTCCCTCTGACCATCTCTGTTCTCTCTCTCTACCTCCGTTTCCCTGTCCCTCTGACCATCTCTGTTCTCTCTCTCTACCTCCGTCTCCCTGTCCCTCTGACCATCTCTGTTCTCTCTCTCTACCTCTGTCTCCCTGTCCCTCTGACCACCTCTGTTCTCTCTCTCTACCTCCGTCCCTCTGACCATCTCTGTTCTCTCTCTCTACCTCCGTCTGACCATCTCTGTTCTCTCTCTCTCTCTCTACCTCCGTCTCCTCGTCCCTCTGACCATCTCTGTTCTCTCTCTCTACCTCCGTCTCCTCATCCCTCTGACCATCTCTGTTCTCTCTCTATCTCCGTCTCCCCGTCCCTCTGACCATCTCTGTTCTCTCTCTCTACCTCCGTCTCCCTGTCCCTCTGACCATCTCTGTTCTCTCTCTCTACCTCCGTCTCCCTGTCCCTCTGACCACCTCTGTTCTCTCTCTCTACCTCCGTCCCTCTGACCATCTCTGTTCTCTCTCTCTACCTCCTTCCCTCTGACCATCTCTGTTCTCTCTCTACCTCCGTCTCCCTGTCCCTCTGACCATCTCTGTTCTCTCTCTCTACCTCCGTCTCCCTGTCCCTCTGACCACCTCTGTTCTCTCTCTCTACCTCCGTCTCCCCGTCCCTCTGACCATCTCTGTTCTCTCTCTCTCTACCTCCGTCTCCCCGTCCCTCTGACCATCTCTGTTCTCTCTCTCTACCTCCGTCTCCCTGTCCCTCTGACCATCTCTGTTCTCTCTCTCTACCTCCGTCTCCCTGTCCCTCTGACCACCTCTGTTCTCTCTCTCTACCTCCATCCCTCTGACCATATCTGTTCTCTCTCTCTACCTCCGTCTGACCATCTCTGTTCTCTCTCTCTACCTCCGTCTCCCCGTCCCTCTGACCACCTCTGTTCTCTCTCTCTACCTCCGTCTCCCCGTCCCTCTGACCATCTCTGTTCTCTCTCTCTACCTCCGTCTCCCCGTCCCTCTGACCATCTCTGTTCTCTCTCTCTACCTCCGTCTCCCTGTCCCTCTGACCATCTCTGTTCTCTCTACCTCCGTCTCCCCTTCCCTCTGACCACCTCTGTTCTCTCTCTCTACCTCCGTCTCCCCGTCCCTCTGACCATCTCTGTTCCCTCTCTCTACCTCCGTCTCCCCGTCCCTCTGACCATCTCTGTTCTCTCTCTCTACCTCCGTCTCCCTGTCCCTCTGACCATCTCTGTTCTCTCTCTACCTCCGTCTCCCCGTCCCTCTGACCACCTCTGTTCTCTCTCTCTACCTCCATCCCTCTGACCATCTCTGTTCTCTCTCTCTACCTCCGTCTGACCATCTCTGTTCTCTCTCTCTCTCTACCTCCGTCTCCTCGTCCCTCTGACCATCTCTGTTCTCTCTCTCTACCTCCGTCTCCCCGTCCCTCTGACCATCTCTGTTCTCTCTCTCTACGTCCGTCTCCCTGTCCCTCTGACCACCTCTGTTCTCTCTCTCTACCTCCGTCCCTCTGACCATCTCTGTTCTCTCTCTCTACCTCCGTCTCCCCGTCCCTCTGACCACCTCTGTTCTCTCTCTCTACCTCCGTCTCCCCGTCCCTCTGACCATCTCTGTTCTCTCTCTCTACCTCCGTCTCCCGTCCCTCTGACCATCTCTGTTCTCTCTCTCTACCTCCGTCTCCCCGTCCCTCTGACCATCTCTGTTCTCTCTCTCTACCTCCGTCTCCCCGTCCCTCTGACCATCTCTGTTCTCTCTCTCTACCTCCGTCTCCCCGTCCATCTGACCATCTCTGTTCTCTCTCTCTACCTCCGTCTCCCCGTCCCTCTGACCATCTCTGTTCTCTCTCTCTACCTCCGTCTCCCCGTCCCTCTGACCATCTCTGTTCTCTCTCTCTACCTCCGTTTCCCTGTCCCTCTGACCATCTCTGTTCT
Source organism: Oncorhynchus nerka (assembly GCF_034236695.1). Classification (NCBI taxonomy): domain Eukaryota; kingdom Metazoa; phylum Chordata; class Actinopteri; order Salmoniformes; family Salmonidae; genus Oncorhynchus; species Oncorhynchus nerka. The sequence goes on along the minus strand of NC_088403.1, from coordinate 28,185,871 downwards.
CTCTCTCTACCTCCGTCTCCCCGTCCCTCTGACCACCTCTGTTCTCTCTCTCTACCTCCATCCCTCTGACCATCTCTGTTCTCTCTCTCTACCTCCGTCTGACCATCTCTGTTCTCTCTCTCTCTCTACCTCCGTCTCCTCGTCCCTCTGACCATCTCTGTTCTCTCTCTCTACCTCCGTCTCCCCGTCCCTCTGACCATCTCTGTTCTCTCTCTCTACGTCCGTCTCCCTGTCCCTCTGACCACCTCTGTTCTCTCTCTCTACCTCCGTCCCTCTGACCATCTCTGTTCTCTCTCTCTACCTCCGTCTCCCCGTCCCTCTGACCACCTCTGTTCTCTCTCTCTACCTCCGTCTCCCCGTCCCTCTGACCATCTCTGTTCTCTCTCTCTACCTCCGTCTCCCCGTCCCTCTGACCATCTCTGTTCTCTCTCTCTACCTCCGTCTCCCCGTCCATCTGACCATCTCTGTTCTCTCTCTCTACCTCCGTCTCCCCGTCCCTCTGACCATCTCTGTTCTCTCTCTCTACCTCCGTCTCCCCGTCCCTCTGACCATCTCTGTTCTCTCTCTCTACCTCCGTTTCCCTGTCCCTCTGACCATCTCTGTTCTCTCTCTCTACCTCCGTCTCCCTGTCCCTCTGACCATCTCTGTTCTCTCTCTCTACCTCCGTCTCCCTGTCCCTCTGACCACCTCTGTTCTCTCTCTCTACCTCCGCCTGACCATCTCTGTTCTCTCTCTCTCTCTCTACCTCCGTCTCCTCGTCCCTCTGACCATCTCTGTTCTCTCTCTCTACCTCCGTCTCCTCATCCCTCTGACCATCTCTGTTCTCTCTCTCTATCTCCGTCTCCCCGTCCCTCTGACCATCTCTGTTCTCTCTCTCTACATCCGTCTCCCTGTCCCTCTGACCATCTCTGTTCTCTCTCTCTACCTCCGTCTCCCTGTCCCTCTGACCACCTCTGTTCTCTCTCTCTACCTCCGTCTCCCTGTCCCTCTGACCATCTCTGTTCTCTCTCTCTACCTCCGTCCCTCTGACCATCTCTGTTCTCTCTCTCTACCTCCGTCTCCCTGTCCCTCTGACCATCTCTGTTCCCTCTCTCTACCTCCGTCTCCCCGTCCCTCTGACCATCTCTGTTCTCTCTCTACCTCCGTCTCCCCGTCCCTCTGACCATCTCTGTTCTCTCTCTCTACCTCCGTCTCCTCGTCCCTCTGACCATCTCTGTTCTCTCTCTACCTCCGTCTCCCTGTCCCTCTGACCATCTCTGTTCTCTCTCTACCTCCGTCTCCCTGTCCCTCTGACCACCTCTGTTCTCTCTCTCTACCTCCGTCCCTCTGACCATCTCTGTTCTCTCTCTCTACCTCCTTCCCTCTGACCATCTCTGTTCTCGCTCTACCTCCGTCTCCCTGTCCCTCTGACCATCTCTGTTCTCTCTCTCTACCTCCGTCTCCCTGTCCCTCTGACCATCTCTGTTCTCTCTCTCTACCTCCGTCTCCCTGTCCCTCTGACCATCTCTGTTCTCTCTCTCTACCTCCGTCTCCCTGTCCCTCTGACCATCTCTGTTCCTACCTCCGTCTCCCTGTCCCTCTCCATCTACTGTTCCGTCTCCCCGTCCCTCTGACCATCTCTGTTCTGTTCTCTCTCTCCGTCTCTCCTCCCTCTGACCACCTCTGTTCTCTCTCTCTACCTCCGTCTGACCCTCTGACCATCTCTGTTCTCTCTCTCTACCTCCGTCTCCCGTCCCTCTGACCATCTCTGTTCTCTCTCTCTACCTCCGTCTCCCGTCCCTCTGACCATCTCTGTTCTCTCTCTCTACCTCCGTCTCCCGTCCCTCTGACCATGTTCTCTGTTCTACCTCTCCCTCTGACCATCTCTGTTCTCTCTCTCCCTCTGTCTCCCCGTCTGACCACCTCTGTTCTCTCTCTCTACCTCCGTCCCTCTGACCATCTCTGTTCTCTCTCTCTACCTCTGTCTCCCCGTCCCTCTGACCATCTCTGTTCTCTCTCTCTACCTCCGTCTCCCCGTCCCTCTGACCATCTCTGTTCTCTCTCTCTCTACCTCCGTCCCTCTGACCATCTCTGTTCTCTCTCTCTACCTCCGTCTGACCATCTCTGTTCTCTCTCTCTACCTCCGTCTCCCCGTCCCTCTGACCATCTCTGTTCTCTCTCTACCTCCGTCTCCCCGTCCCTCTGACCATCTCTGTTCTCTCTCTCTACCTCCGTCTCCCCGTCCCTCTGACCATCTCTGTTCTCTCTCTACCTCCGTCTCCCCGTCCCTCTGACCATCTCTGTTCTCTCTCTACCTTCGTCTCCCTGTCCCTCTGACCACCTCTGTTCTCTCTCTCTACCTCCGTCTCCCTGTCCCTCTTCATCTCGCTCTTTCTTTTCCCCACTCCCACTCTCCATGAGATGATGAAATACTTTTAGAACTCAGGAAATCGCTTTCTGTGGAAATAAACCCATTGTGGACTGTAAGATAACTGGCCCTTATGGGAAGCCAGTCCCTTCCCCTTAGTTGTGTGTGCTTGTTAGTGTCGTGTTACGTGTGTGTCTGCGTGCATTGTACCTATGTTGTGTTAGCGTTAGTTTGTAACCAATTTCTTGTGAAACCAATCAAATTTTGGTATATTTTGAATATGACTTTAGAAAATTCCTCATGCAATACTGAACCCTGTCTCCCCCTTCTCCCCACCCTCCCTCCTCCCTTCCTCCTCCCTTCTTCAGGGCTGCTCGTCTCCCATCGTGGTGAAGTTTGCCGACACGCAGAAGGACAAGGAGCAGCGGCGCCTGCAGCAGCAGCTTGCTCAGCAGATGCAGCAGCTCAACAACGCCACCACCTGGGGGAGTCTGACAGGGCTGGGCGGCCTCACCCCGCAGTATCTGGCTGTAAGAGGACACGCCGCGTCGCCCACCCCTTACTGCAGCCCCGCAGCCAACGCATCCGTCGCCGCCGCAGTCAGTGCCACCCTCCCCGCCCCCCACTACCCTCCCTGCCGTCGCCAACCGCCGACCCCCCCCCACGTCCACACCCCCAAAGAGTCAGACCCTGCTTCCTACCCCTTTCCCCCTCTCCTCTCCCTTAAGAGTCCACTCCCCCCTCCTTCTCCCTCTCTCAGGGGGTGTAGCCGTGACAGGGAAATGAGGCCTTTGAATCATAGGGGTCAAGGTTTAATGGGCGGGGCCAATCGCTGGTGCGATCCAATAAGAGGTCTTTCCCATGTCTAAAATCATCGTCCTATTGGGTCACAGCGGTGATTGGTTGACAGATTGGCACGTGGTGTTCAGAAGCCTCATTCCCCCTCCCTTCTTCAGTACTTTATAGCATTTCAGAACCCCCCTCTCAACTCATTCTTAGGACCCCCTTCCTTCGGTAGCCTCTTTCAGAACCACCCTCTCAACTCATTCTTAGGACCCCCTTCCTTCGGTAGCCTCTTTCAGGACCACCCTCTCAACTCATTCTTAGGACCCCCTTCCTTCGGTAGCCTCTTTCAGAACCACCCTCTCAACTCATTCTTAGGACCCCCTTCCTTCGGTAGCCTCTTTCAGAACCACCCTCTCAACTCATTCTTAGGACCCCCTTCCTTCGGTAGCCTCTTTCAGAACCACCCTCTCAACTCATTCTTAGGACCCCCTTCCTTAGCCTCTTTCAGAACCCCCCTCTCAACTCATTCTTAGGACCCCCCTTCCTTCGGTAGCCTCTTTCAGAACCCCCTCTCAACTCATTCTTAGGACCCCCTTCCTTCGGTAGCCTCTTTCAGAACCCCCTCTCAACTCATTCTTAGGACCCCCTTCCTTCGGTAGCCTCTTTCAGAACCCCCTCTCAACTCATTCTTAGGACCCCCTTCCTTCGGTAGCCTCTTTCAGAACCCCCCTCTCAACTCATTCTTAGGACCCCCTTCCTTCGGTAGCCTCTTTCAGAACCACCCTCTCAACTCATTCTTAGGACCCCCTTCCTTCGGTAGCCTCTTTCAGAACCCCCCTCTCAACTCATTCTTAGGACCCCCTTCCTTCGGTAGCCTCTTTCAGAACCACCCTCTCAACTCATTCTTAGGACCCCCTTCCTTCGGTAGCCTCTTTCAGAACCCCCCTCTCAACTCATTCTTAGGACCCCCTTCCTTCGGTAGCCTCTTTCAGAACCACCCTCTCAACTCATTCTTAGGACCCCCTTCCTTCGGTAGCCTCTTTCAGAACCCCCTCTCAACTCATTCTTTCAGGACCCCCTTCCTCATTCTTAGGTTCCCTCTTTTCAGAACCACCCTCTCAACTCATTCTTAGGACCCCCTTCCTTCGGTAGCCTCTTTCAGAACCCCCTCTCAACTCATTCTTAGGACCCCCTTCCTTCGGTAGCCTCTTTCAGAACCACCCTCTCAACTCATTCTTAGGACCCCCTTCCTTCGGTAGCCTCTTTCAGAACCACCCTCTCAACTCATTCTTAGGACCCCCTTCCTTCCTCTTTCAGAACCACCCTCTCAACTCATTCTTAGGACCCCCTTCCTTTAGCCTCTTTCAGAACCACCCTCTCAACTCATTCTTCAGAACCCCCTCTCAACTCATTCTTAGGACCCCCTTCCTTCGGTAGCCTCTTTCAGAACCCCCTCTCAACTCATTCTTAGGACCCCCTTCCTTCGGTAGCCTCTTTCAGAACCCCCTCACCCTCTCAACTCATTCTTAGGACCCCCTTCCTTCGGTAGCCTCTTTCAGAACCCCCTCTCAACTCATTCTTAGGACTCTTCCTCTTTCAGAACCACCTCTCAACTCATTCTTAGAGCCCCCCCCCTCTCAACTCATTCTTAGGACCCTCTTTCAGAACCCCATTCTCTTCAACTCATTTCTTAGGACCCCCTTCCTTCGGTAGCCTCTTTCAGAACCCCCTCTCAACTCATTCTTAGGACCCCCTTCCTTCGGTAGCCTCTTTCAGAACCCCCTCTCAACTCATTCTTAGGAACCCCCTCTCAACTTTCCTTCCTTCGGTAGCCTCTTTCAGAACCCCCCTCTCAACTCATTCTTAGGACCCCCTTCCTTCGGTAGCCTCTTTCAGAACCCCCCTCTCAACTCATTCTTAGGACCCCCTTCCTTCGGTAGCCTCTTTCAGAACCACCCTCTCAACTCATTCTTAGGACCCCCTTCCTTCGGTAGCCTCTTTCAGAACCCCCTCTCAACTCATTCTTAGGATTCTTAGACCCTTCCTTCGGTACCCCCTTCCTTCGGTAGCCTCTTTCAGAACCCCCTCTCAACTCATTCTTAGGACCCCCTTCCTTCGGTAGCCTCTTTCAGAACCCCCTCTCAACTCATTCTTAGGACCCCCTTCGGTAGCCTCTTTCAGAACCCCCTCTCAACTCATTCTTAGGACCCCCTTCCTTCGAACCCCCTCTCAACTAGCCTCTTTCAGAACCACCCTCTCAACTCATTCTTAGGACCCCCTTCCTTCGGTAGCCTCTTTCAGAACCACCCTCTCAACTCATTCTTAGGACCCCCTTCCTTCGGTAGCCTCTTTCAGAACTGACCCTCTTCCTCTTTCACTCTGAAACCTTCTGTCCCCAAATTCTCTGAAACAGACCAGTCTACTCTTCCTTGAGTCCCCGTCATCACAGCTAGGATCTTTCCTAAAAGTGTAAATAGCTGTACTAGGTGTATATGTACTGCAGTAAATGTACATAAGCCTTTGAGTTTTTTTTGACAGTTACTCTGTGTTCTATTCTGAAATTGTACATGTCTCAGGGACTCAGTGGTTAGATGCACAGTAGTAGATGTCATATTCAATGTTTATATAGCCTATAGCCCACATGCAGTAATGCTACCAAGATCATGAGGATACTAGCAGAGAAATGATAGTGAGGGTGATCACTGTTTGTATTTCCAATCATTCCTCCTCATTCTGTTTCTCTCTCTTTTATTATTTTCCTATCTATCTATCTCTCTCTCTCTCTCTCTATCTCTCCTCTCTTTCTTTCTCTCCTCTCTTTCTTTCTCCCTCAGTTGCTCCAGCAGGCCACCTCCTCCAGTAACCTTGGAGCCTTCAGTGGGATCCAACAGATGGCAGGTGAGTCCAGTAGATGTACACACACACACACACACACACACACACACACTGACTAATATTGTAGAAACTATGCTGTAGTTTTTTAAGATATCGCTGTTGTTCAGATTTGTCTTGAGCCTGTTATCCATCAGGACAGAAGAGTGTACCAGGCCTCAAAGGAGGGATGTTTAGTCCGGCACTAAGGCAACACAGAAGGAAAATAGAGAGAGATGAGAGAGGAGCTCTGCTCACTGTTTCCCCCTGCTGGTCACCTTTGTCTTTTCCTCTGCATGTTCTCCTACACACACTCCCACCTGTCTCTCTCCATCCTTTATCCTCTTCATCCCTCTCATTTGTCTTTTCCTCTGCATGTTCTCCTACACACACTCCCACCTATCTCTCTCCATCCATTATCCTCTTTGTCCCTCTCCTTTGTCTCTGTATCTCCTCTCCTTCTTTCCTTCAATTGCTTTCTCTGAACCCCCCCCCCCCCCTGTCACCCCCCCCCCTCTTTCTCCCGTCCTCCTACGCTCCTCGCTTTCTCCCTCCCTCTCTCTCTCTTTCTCGCTCTCTCCCTCTCCTTGGGTGCTCAGTAAGCTGTCAGCTCCTAATTGTAGACTGTTTAGCTGGCTGACAGAGAGAAGCAGAGGGGGGAATATTTATAGCAGCTATCGGCACAGGAGTACTGTAATTGCCAGCACCGCTGAAGGAAAAAATACATTCTAATAAGTAGTGCAAAACTCGACGGATTTCAGGAACTGGTTGTTGCAGGGCAGAAATAATGTATTCCTAAAGTAGTAAGCTCATTGGCTCAAGTTTTTAAAATGTGTATCTGTGTCTTGCAAAGTAGGTGGGTTGAGCGTTCTGGACACGGGGACATTTTTAAGAGCCCGTAATGTTGGTTGATGTGGTGTAGTTGAGTGAGGATGGGCTCTGAGGATCTTTTACCTCAGTGAATGGCTGTTAGAACTCTCTCTCATACACACACACACACACACCTACAGAAACGCTCAGGGACTTGGAACTGGAAGCGAAATCGCGGCTGCATTCCGGAATCCTTTTGGCCGTCCATCTGTCGCTGGGCAACCGTACGTGATTGGCAGTAGATATGAGACAGCTCAGTGACATCTGGTCCCAGTCTTCAGCATGAGGAGTCGGAGAGCTGTGAGAGGCTCAATTACCCCAATGAGCATTCAATTAGAGCCAGCTAGCTAGCTAGCGCTTACGATAGAGTCCCAGCCCAGCTCAGCCCAGGCGGCATACAGAGGCTCCCTAAAGCTATACAGCCCAGAGTACACAGCACAGCCTGCCAGCTGTATAGCCCCAATACTGGAGCTTCCTCTTTCTGATACAGTTGAAGTCGGAAGTTTACATACACCTTAGCCAAATACATTTAAACTCAGTTTTTCACAATTCCTGACATTTAATCCTAGTGAAAATTCCCTGTCTTAGGTCAGTTAGGATCACTACTTTTTTTTAAGAATGTGAAATGTCAGAAAAATAGTAGAGAGAATGATTTATTTCAGCTTTTATTTCTTTCATCACATTCCCAGTGGGTCAGAAGTTTACATACACTCAATTAGTATTTGGTAGCATTGCCTTTAAATTGTTTAACTTGGGTCAAACTTTTCACGTAGCCTTCCACAAGCTTCCCACAATAAGTTGGGTGAATTTTGGCCCATTCCTCCTGACAGAGCTGGTTTAACTGAGTCAGGTTTGTAAGGCCTCCTTGCTCGCACACGCTTTTTCAGTTCTGCCCACAAATTTTCTATAGGATTGTGGTCAGGGCTTTGTGATGGCCACTCCAAGACCTTGACTTTGTTGTCCTGAAGCCATTTTGCCACAACTTTGGAAGTATGCTTGGGGTCATTGTCCATTTGGAAGACCCATTTGCGACCAAACTTTAACTTCCTGACTGATGTCTTGAGATGTTGCTTCAATATATCCACATAATTTTCCTTCCTCATGATGCCATCTATTTTGTGAAGAGCATCAGTCCCTCCTGCAGCAATGCACCCCCACAACATGATACTGCCAACCCCGTGCTTCACGGTTGGGATGGTATTCTTTGGCTTGCAAGCCTCCCCCTTTTTCCTCCAAACATAACGATGGTCATTATGGCCAAACAGTTCTATTTTTGTTTCATCAGACCAGAGAACATTTCTACAAAATGTACGAACTTTGTCCCCATGTGCATTTGGAAACCGTAGTCTGGCTTTTTTATGGCGGTTTTGGAGCAGTGGCTTCTTCCTTGCTGAGTAGCCTTTCAGGTTATGTCGATATAGGACTCGTTTTACTGTGGATATAGATACTTTTGTACCTGTTTCCTCCAGCATCTTCACAAGGTCCTTTGCTGTTGTTCTGGGATTGATTTGCACTTTTCGCACCAAAGTACATTCATCTCTAGGAGACAGAATGCGTCTCCTTCCTGAGTGGTATGACGGCTGCGTGGTCCCATGGTGTTTATACTTGCGTACTATTGTTTGTACAGATGAACGTGGTACCTTCAGGTATTTGGAAATTGCTCCCAAGCATGAACCAGACTTGTGGGGGTCTACAATTTTCCTGAGGTCTTGGCTGATTTATTTTGATTTTCCATGATGTCAAGCAAAGAGGCACTGAGTTTGAAGGTAGGCCTTGAAATACATCCAAAGGTACATCTCCAATTGACTCAAATTGTGTAAATCAGAATCTTCTAAAGCCATGACATCTTTTTCTGGAATTTTCCAAGCTGTTTAAAGGCACAGTCAACTTAGTGTATTTACACTTCTGACCCACTGGAATTGTGATACAGTGAATTATAAGTGAAATAATCTGTCTGTAAACAATTGTTGGAAAAATTACTTGTCATGCACAAAGTAAATGTCCTAACCGACTTGCCAAAACTGTAGTTTGTTAACAAGAAATTTGTGGAGTGGTTGAAAAACTAGTTTTAATGACTCCAACCTAAGTGTATGTAAACTTCAACTGTAAATGTTGCATTTTCAGGACCTGGGCTCTCTGCTGTTTGACATGCCAGACGAAGTGTAGCCATTGCACACGAATAGCTTCCTTAGATCTCAGTCTTTATGAACAGGTACAGCAGAGACGTTTGATATTATAGATAGCGGTTCTGTCCATATTAAAGTGATGGTAAACTGGTAGCGTTGATGAGTCTTCTGTTCTGCTCTCTAGTCAAACCAAATCAAATCCAATTTGATTTGTCACATACAAATAGCTGTGTCTCCTAATCTTAGTCATCCTCTGGGGCCGTCAAACTCAACTCTGGACCTCGAAGCCAGTTCCACTGCCTTGTTCCGTTGTTGCCCTCTAAGCAGGGACTGATTGGGTGCAATTAATGATCAGGCAGATCAGAACACCAGCCAGCTCTGCACCTCGTAGGGTGGGAGTTGAACACCCCTGCTCTTGGGAATGATGTTATAACCTGTTTCGCTTGATTAAGTGGCATTAGGCCTCCCATCTGTGTGTGTGTCTGACTGACTGACTGACTGAGTGTATAGAGTGTAGGGTCAGATCAGTGTCTCTCCACTCAGCCGAGCCTGATTGAGTCATCCGCTCCACTCTAAACCCACAAAGTGACAAAGCCACTCGACAGTGCTGCCCTCCATCCGCAGAGTGGAAAAATACCGTGTGTTATGCAATAGCATAGGGACTACTTCTAACACAGCACATACCGTGTGTTATGTAATAGCATAGGGGCTACTTCTAACACAGCACTTACCGTGTGTTATGTAATAGCATAGGGACTACTTCTAACACAGCACATAGCGTGTGTTATGCAATAGCATAGGGACTACTTCTAACACAGCACTTACCGTGTGTTATGCAATAGCATAGGGACTACTTCTAACACAGCACATACCGTGTGTTATGCAATAGCATAGGGACTACTTCTAACACAGCACATACCGTGTGTTATGCAATAGCATAGGGACTACTTCTAACACAGCACATACCGTGGCTTTCATCATGCTTTATCAAAGTGTTAGTGTGAAACAATGGTCAGACTGAAGAAGATGAGCGCTTCTCGGGTCTGTCTGGTTCCTCTTCAGGTTTCTTTCTCCTTTAGGAGGTTTTCCTTACCACTTAAGCACTCTGTGACAAATTCGTTTCTTAAAAAGGGCTATGCTAATAAGATTAGAAATTGTCTTATAGAGATGTGTTTTACAAGAATGATGTTGTTTATCAGGATGACTGGTTGGAACAAGTTTTTCACAATGTGCTACTAAATATATTTATAATGTCCAGGATGTGAAGTGAAGAACAGAACTGTGTTTTCTTGGAAATGGAGATTATTTTCTGAGGTTAAAGGCATCTATATGAGTAGACAACAGCATGTATATGAGTAGACAACAGCATGTATATGAGTAGACAACAACATGTATATGAGTAGACAACATCATGTATATGAGTAGACGACAGCATGTATATGAGTAGACAACAGCATGTATATGAGTAGACAACATCATGTATATGAGTAGACAACAGCATGTATATGAGTAGACAACAACATGTATATGAGTAGACAACAACATGTATATGAGTAGACAACAACATGTATATGAGTAGACAACAGCATGTATATGAGTAGACAACAGCATGTATATGAGTAGACAACAGCATGTATATGAGTAGACAACAGCATGTATATGAGTAGACAACATCATGTATATGAGTAGACAACAACATGTATATGAGTAGACAACAGCATGTATATGAGTAGACAACAGCATGTATATGAGTAGACAACAGCATGTATATGAGTAGACAACAACATGTATATGAGTAGACAACAGCATGTATATGAGTAGACAACAGCATGTATATGAGTAGACAACAGCATGTATATGAGTAGACAACAACATGTATATGAGTAGACAACAACATGTATATGAGTAGACAACAACATGTATATGAGTAGACAACAGCATGTATATGAGTAGACAACAACATGTATATGAGTATACAACAACATGTATATGAGTAGACAACAGCACGTAGACAACAGCATGTATATGAGTAGACAACAACATGTATATGAGTAGACAACAGCATGTATATGAGTATACAACAACATGTATATGAGTAGACAACAGCATGTAGACAACAGCATGTATATGAGTAGACAACAACATGTATATGAGTAGATAACAGCATGTAGACAACAGCATGTATATGAGTAGACAACATCATGTATATGAGTAGACAACAACATGTATATGAGTAGACAACAACATGTATATGAGTAGACAACAACATGTATATGAGTAGACAACAACATGTATATGAGTAGACAACAACATGTATATGAGTAGACAACAACATGTATATGAGTAGACAACAGCATGTTTATGAGTAGACAACAGCATGTATATGAGTAGACAACAACATGTATATGAGTAGACAACAGCATGTTTATGAGTAGACAACAGCATGTATATGAGTAGACAACAGCATGTATATGAGTAGACAACAACATGTATATGAGTAGACAACAACATGTATATGAGTAGACAACAGCATGTATATGAGTAGACAACAGCATGTATATGAGTAGACAACAGCATGTATATGAGTAGACAACAGCATGTATATGAGTAGACAACAACATGTATATGAGTAGACAACAGCATGTATATGAGTAGACAACAGCATGTATATGAGTAGACAACAACATGTATATGAGTAGACAACAACATGTATATGAGTAGACAACAGCATGTAGACAACAACATGTATATGAGTAGACAACAGCATGTATATGAGTAGACAACAGCATGTATATGAGTAGACAACAACATGTATATGAGTAGACAACAACATGTATATGAGTAGACAACAGCATGTATATGAGTAGACAACAACATGTATATGAGTAGACAACAACATGTATATGAGTAGACAACATGTATATGAGTAGACAACAGCATGTAGACAACAGCATGTATATGAGTAGACAACAGCATGTAGACAACAACATGTATATGAGTAGACAACAGCATGTAGACAACAACATGTATATGAGTAGACAACAGCATGTAGACAACAACATGTATATGAGTAGACAACAGCATGTAGACAACAACATGTATATGAGTAGACAACAGCATGTAGACAACAGCATGTATATGAGTAGACAACAGCATGTATATGAGTAGACAACAACATGTATATGAGTAGACAACAGCATGTATATGAGTAGACAACAACATGTATATGAGTAGACAACAACATGTATATGAGTAGACAACAACATGTATATGAGTAGACAACAGCATGTAGACAACAACATGTATATGAGTAGACAACAGCATGTAGACAACAGCATGTATATGAGTAGACAACAGCATGTAGACAACAACATGTATATGAGTAGACAACAGCATGTAGACAACAACATGTATATGAGTAGACAACAGCATGTAGACAACATGTATATGAGTAGACAACAGCATGTAGACAACATGTATATGAGTAGACAACAGCATGTAGACAACAACATGTATATGAGTAGACAACAACATGTATATGAGTAGACAACAGCATGTATATGAGCAGGCAACAACAGACAGCTGGCGGATGTACACGTGTTGTTTATCGCATGAGAAGTCCGCACTGTGACTGCGTCACACACACACACACACCTCCTGTCCAGACCGGTCGTCACGGCAACCACAGAAACGGAAAATTATGATCAGGCTGTTCCCGGAAGAAGAGAAGACAGAAGATTTCAACGCTTGTTCTTCCACGCTGTCAGACGGGCCAATCGGGACACGAGCACCTCACTAACCAATCATACTAGCGCCTTCTCTTTATTAGTCATACTGGGTTGAGCCATCTCGTCCAATGAAAACTGTTAGTGGAAAAAGAATCATCCTAACGCCCTTTAACCATTCACCCAGGTGCCAAAATCTTCTTCATGGTGTCTCGTTCATGTGATGTTGTGTGTGTGTGTGTATTGTGTGTATTCATGGTACTGTATATACATTCAGACTGTATATACGACACATACCTCGCATTTGACAAGGTGTCCGCCCCTTTTTCCTGGGTCCACAGGAGTGTTCTATAAACGGGCGTAGTTCTCTCTGTGAGTTGGTCGTTGGGGCTCCATTGCTCTGTCCTACAGAGTGAGTCTGTCTGCCTTATGGAGCCTTGACCAGCTGTCTTTCAGTAAGCTAAACAGCACTTCAGCATATGTCCAATCTACTACGCCATATTTCTCTATTCACACACACACGCTCCTGTCTCACACACACACACACACACACACACACACACACACACACACACACACACACACTCCCTAACTGCTCACATACACACTTGCTCTCTCTCACACACACACACACACACACTCTCTAACGGTTCACATACACACTTTCTCTCTCACACACACACGCTACTGTCACACACAGTGCAGGTGCGAGGTTGACCACCCCTGCAGGTGTTTAATGGTCGTTACTTTAACATCAGTCAGAAGCTGGCATGGCCTCATTAATTATGCCTAAGTGATGGCCCATATGCTAATGCCATGTAGCTAATGAGTAAACCAGGCTACAGTTAGCCTACATACTAGACTAGAGTTGCATACGGTACATTATTTACTGCCTCCAGAAACCTCACGGCACAGAGAGAACATTGCTCTATGTTCATGTAGAGTCCAAATGTATGCCTTGTTATGCTACACGTTGTTATCTGTAAAAGACAACAATAGAATCAAACAGGAAGCTCGACAAAGTAGGGTAGATGACGTCTAGAGATGTTCCACAGGTGTTTATGGAAGAGCTTGGACAGGCGGTTGCCAGTGTCGTCTCTCTTCCCCCTTGCAGGAGTATAAGTCCAGCCCGTCCGTGTCTGTCTGTGGTCCACAGTTGTCAGGATCTCCTCTGTCTTGGATTGGTCATACCCCCCCCCCCCCCCCGAAAAGTGAACTAAGATAGTACGATAGTATTGTATTTATATAGCACTTTCCACCTCAACCACTATTCATGAGTAACACTCAGCTCGTCAGCCCGAGTAGACTCCTTCGGCGCCCACGCGGTTAGCACCCGGTTTCGGATGCGGTCCAGACGTGGTCCCCAGGTTTGACAACACCCTCTCTGGCTCCTCTCCTCCAGGTATGAGTGCTCTGCAGTTGCAGAACCTGGCCACTTTAGCAGCGGCGGCAGCGGCGGCCCAAAACTCAGCCGGCCCCAACGCAAACCCCCTGTCCTCCAACGTGGCCTCCCTCGGAGCGCTGGCCAGCCCAGGTAACGCCGCTTCAGAGGGGGGGGGGGTCAAACGCGGGGGACACCTGCCCTCCTGTCCTACCACCACCATCCTTTTCACTGTCGTCAGCAATACCATCCTCTTCGTCATCATTGCTGATGATCGAACCATCTTCATCACCATCAGTAGTCATTGCCGTCAACACCCACAAGATATCGCTCCATGGTGTGTGTCCGCCATCTCTTGTTCATGCGTCGTGTTGTTGTTACCGTGGAGACCCCATGCCGTGTCCGTCCCGGCGCCTGCCTGCGTGTCTGTCTGACAGCACTTCACCTCCTCACCGTGTCATGTGACGTGCACACCTATACGGCCATATCATTCCGTGTCCCACGCGTTGTGTGTAAAAAGTACTACAGCTCAATGTCGTCTGTGATCGGTTTTCGCAGACAGAGTTGTCTGTGGGTGGGTGGGTGTGTGTGGTTGTATGTGTGGATTTGTTGTGCCTTTAAAGTGACTCGTCTCTTCGCTTCACAAGCCCTCTGAGACACGGGAACCTTAAGTGCAGTGGAGTTGTTTCCGGGGGAGGGATGGTTGTTGGCACCTTTATGTGTCGTGTGTGATCTCTGGACGTGGCCAGGGTCTGGTGACTAGAGAGACAGACAGACAGCAGTCAGGAGTTTTCTGGAGGAGATGGTTCATCTAGGTCACATTGAGACACTCTTCTCTCCTTCTATTCTTCTTCTTCACTCTCCTGCTTTTCTCTTATTCTGCTCTCTCTCCCTCTGCTTTTCTCTTATTCTGCTCTCTCTCCCTCTGCTTTTCTCTTATTCTGCTCTCTCTCCCTCTGCTTTTCTCTTATTCTGCTCTCTCTCCCTCTGCTTTTCTCTTATTCTGCTCTCTCTCCCTCTGCTTTTCTTTTATTCTGCTCTCTCTCCCTCTGCTTTTCTCTTATTCTGCTCTCTCTCTCTGCTTTTCTATTATTCTGCTCTCTCTCTCTCTGCTTTTCTCTTATTCTGCTCTCTCTCCCTCTGCTTTTCTCTTATTCTGCTCTCTCTCTCTGCTTTTCTATTATTCTGCTCTCTCTCTCTCTCTGCTTTTCTATTATTCTACTCTCTCTCCCTCTGCTTTTCTCTTATTCTGCTCTCTCTCTCTGCTTTTCTCTTATTCTGCTCTCTCTCTCTGCTTTTCTCTTATTCTGCTCTCTCTCTCTCTTTCTGCTTTTCTCTTATTCTGCTCTCTCTCTCTCTTTCTGCTTTTCTCTTATTCTGCTCTCTCTCTCTTTCTGCTTTTCTCTTATTCTGCTCTCTCTCTCTTTCTGCTTTTCTCTTATTCTGCTCTCTCTCTCTTTCTGCTTTTCTCTTATTCTGCTCTCTCTCTCTCTCTCTTTCTTTGCCCTCCTGTCTCTCTCTACTCATTTTACTCCATTCTCCATTTGTCCTCTCTCTCTCTCCCTCTTCACCATCTCTCTCGTCCTCCCTGCCTTGCTCCTCCAGTTCCCTGGTTGCTGTCTTTTCTGGAGTAGCCAAGTAACAGAGCGTGAATAAGAGCTTTGTTTAGTGTCTCTCTCTCATGAACCCATCACCCTTTGCCTGTCCTGCTCCCTCCTTTCACCCATCTGCTTAGCATAGGTTAAAATGTGAATTCTGCTCTCTCGCTCACTCTCTCTCTCTCTCTCTCTCTCTCTCTCTCGTGTGTTCTGTGGATACTAGAGCTACATTATTAGTGCATGCTCAGACTCTGCTCAGTGCCAATGAAAGGCGACACTCTCCGTCAATGACATTTTGACTGAATATTAGTCTCAATTTGATAAAGACAGACAATTTACCATTGAGAGACTGTCTTGCTTTTCATTTGTACTAAGTCTATTTTAAGATATCCAATCTTTCTGATGCAGTGTAAGCGTGACTTAGAGGGGTGTGTGGACATTATGTCTACTGGAATATGGACACTTTCTGGACAATCAAATAAACGACTGTCTGTGAAGGACAATTGTTATTCACCCACATTGTACTTAGGGACGATTCAGAACTTAGGCATGCTCTTGTCCCTCATGATCTCTTCTTTTATATGTGTGTGTCACAATCATGTCTGTGTGTGTGTCACAATCGTGTCTGTGTGTGTTTCTCAATCATGTCTGTGTTTGTGTCACGATCGTGTCTGTGTGTGTGTCACGATCGTGTCTATGTGTGTGTGTCACAATCATGTCTGTGTGTGTGTCACAATCGTGTCTCTGTGTATGTCACAATCATGTCTGTGTGTGTGTCACGATCGTGTCTGTGTGTGTGTCACAATCGTGTCTGTGTGTGTTTCTCAATCATGTCTGTGTGTGTGTCACAATCGTGTCTGTGTGTGTTTCTCAATCATGTCTGTGTGTGTGTCACAATCGTGTCTGTGTGTGTTTCTCAATCATGTCTGTGTGTGTGTCACAATCGTGTCTCTGTATGTCACAATCATGTCTGTGTGTGTGTCACAATCGTGTCTCTGTGTATGTCACAATCATGTCTGTGTGTGTGTCACGATCGTGTCTGTGTGTGTGTCACAATCGTGTCTGTGTGTGTTTCTCAATCATGTCTGTGTTTGTGTCACGATCGTGTCTGTGTGTGTGTCACGATCGTGTCTATGTGTGTGTGTCACAATCATGTCTGTGTGTGTGTGTCACAATCGTGTCTCTGTATGTCACAATCATGTCTGTGTGTATCACAATCGTGTCTGTGTTTGTGTCACGATCGTGTCTCTGTGTGTGTGTCACGATCGTGTCTGTGTGTGTCACAATCATGTCTGTGTGTGTCACAATCGTGTCTCTGTGTATGTCACAATCATGTCTGTGTGTGTGTCACGATCGTGTCTGTGTGTGTGTCACAATCGTGTCTGTGTGTGTGTCACGATCGTGTCTGTGTGTGTGTCACAATCGTGTCTGTGTGTGTGTCACGATCGTGTCTGTGTGTATGTCACAATGGTGTCTGTGTGTGTGTCACAATCGTGTCTGTGTGTGTGTCACAATCGTGTCTGTGTGTGTGTCACAATCCTGTCTGTGTGTGTGTCACGATCGTGTCTGTGTGTGTGTCACAATCGTGTCTGTGTGTGTGTCACGATCGTGTCTGTGTGTATGTCACAATGGTGTCTGTGTGTGTGTCACAATCGTGTCTGTGTGTGTGTCACAATCGTGTCTGTGTGTGTGTCACAATCCTGTCTGTGTGTGTGTCACGATCGTGTCTGTGTGTATGTCACAATGGTGTCTGTGTGTGTGTCACAATCGTGTCTGTGTGTGTGTCACAATCGTGTCTGTGTGTGTGTCACAATCCTGTCTGTGTGTGTGTCACGATCGTGTCTGTGTGTGTGTCACAATCGTGTCTGTGTGTGTGTCACGATCGTGTCTGTGTGTATGTCACAATGGTGTCTGTGTGTGTGTCACAATCGTGTCTGTGTGTGTGTCACAATCGTGTCTGTGTGTGTGTCACAATCCTGTCTGTGTGTGTGTCACGATCGTGTCTGTGTGTGTGTCACAATCGTGTCTGTGTGTGTGTCACGATCGTGTCTGTGTGTATGTCACAATGGTGTCTGTGTGTGTGTCACAATCGTGTCTGTGTGTGTGTCACAATCGTGTCTGTGTGTGTGTCACAATCGTGTCTGTGTGTGTCACGATCCTGTCTATGTGTGTGTCACGATCGCGTCTGTGTGTGTGCCTGTGTCTCCGTTCTAGGGCTAAATTAACCTTGTAAAAAAAACATGTCAAATGTTTGCTGAGATATATCTCTGCCATACCGTGGGATCCTGAACAGGAGTCTAGTGAAGGGTCTAGTAGGTTGTCTGGCACTCTTGCTTGCGCTCGCTCTTGCCTGCCTGTCTGCCTGCTTTAGGTTTGGTCATTACACGACTGCCTCACGAAGAAACGACCGAGTCCCTCACCTTTTCATCGCTAAACACGCATCCACAACTACTGTGTTCATCGTGCTCTGCATTCACATGTGTGAGGGATCTTTATATGTACACTGTTACCTGGGAGATACTCTCATTTCTCTAGGACACTCAGTGTTGAATGAGGGCAGAGAGATTTACTTCCTGCCTGTCACTCTCTCAGCTCCAGTTTGTCTGAGCAGGGAGGATGTTGTTGCTTATGTCACTAAAACGTCCAATTGGATGCCTCCGCTTCTCTAACGCGCGTGCTTGTCTTTCTCTTCCTTCCTCTTTCTCTCCCTCCCTCTCTTGCCCACTCCTTCCTCTCCTCCTCCTCCCCCTGGTATCCTCTCTTCCCGACAGCGGGCACCACAGCCAACTCCTCGGGCATGAACTCTCTGACCTCTCTGGGCACTCTGCAGGGCCTGGCTGGCGCCACCATGGGTCTGAACAACATTAATGCACTAGCAGGTAGCGTCAACAGTGAGTATTCACCGACCATCGGCCGCTCACCACTCATCTCACCACCACCGCCATCGCCATCACTCGGACACAGGGATACGCTGCTGTTGCAGAGGAACGTCATATCTAGAAACCACCTCCAGTCTGTGTTACAAACATGAATAATAATACTGGTAATGATCTAAAGACGTTACTCTAAACACTATCAAATTCCACCCAAGTCCCGGATCCAAACATCTGTCACTGTGACCCTCAAACTATGCCCGTGGTTGCCATGTGGCGTCCCTCTGTGTCCGCTCCCTGAGAAATCACCTGTTCAGCCTGGCTTTATGCTCCAGGCTGCACCCCCTAACCCACCACATCCTCACAAAGACCACGGCTACCAATACATCCATCCATTTATTCATGAACCCATCCGCTTCCTGGTTGTGTCACACGGGGTGGTGCCTGTTGTAAGAGTGCTGCTGTTTATGTTGTCGCTTCACGTCTGCGCGGGGGTCGTGTACATGTCACTAGTGAATCTGCACACTCGTGTGTAAGTAGAGGTTCATTTGTTCAACAACCAAAAAACAGGAAAAACCTTTTAGTAGAGGTGGAGAAGAAGATATTCTGAAAAGAACAAAGAATACGGAAGTGGCCTTAATCAGGTATATAAGTCTACATTTATGAGATGAGTCGTAGCAGGCCATGCCAGTGAGTTTCTCTGGCCACACTGAGTGTCTGTCATGTCCTGCTACACCTCTGGGGGAAAGTCAAAGTGTGCAGCCTTAATCAGGGTTGTTATGACAGCAGAGATCCTGTAAAACCAGCCCATTCTCCACATATTCTCCCTTGACCTTTTCCTGCTTCTTCTACAGTTGCCATATCCGCTTTATAAATCCCCCCTCCGCTCAAACACGATGAGAATGCCAGTTTCACATTGATCTTCCCCTCCTTCTTTCATTGAAGCACATCTAGGCTTTAATTGAATCGTAAAGGTCAACGGTGCAATTATTCCTGAATAAATGAGTGACCTATAATTTCCAGCACCGTGGTCATCGTTTACCTCTCTGTCAGATGGTGGCGGGCGGCGGGTCATTTGGGAATATCGATCCCCTCAGACTGTTGCCCTGCTAGGCAGTGAAGCCACACTAACAAGTGTAGCTGTCCTTCTTTACCTTGCTGCTCGTCGTTACCTTCTAAATGGCCAAATAAGGACGGGGGCATGCCAGGGACGTGCTGTTTGATCGGTGTTTGGCACTGTTGGTCTGGGGTCTGATTGGTCTAACAGTAGTGAGGTGATTTCTCCTCCGTGTGGGCGGTGAAAACGTCAGAGAGCGATAGATTGAGCGACGCCATTGAGATATTGGATCTTGAGTACACTAGCGGGTTCTGAAGTGTGGATGTTAAACTCGTACATTAGGCCTTGAGTGTCTTGTGCGTGTCATGCAGTGTGTGTGTGGGGGGGATGTTGTCATGGTGATATTTCAGTGACTGGCTGCTTGTTTCTGCTGTGGTGTTCCAGTTTGCATGGGTCAGGCCAGGCTCTCCATTCACCTCTGTGTTATGTGTTTTAATGTATATTACGTGTAGGACAAGTGTATTATGTGTGTGTGAGTGTGTGTGACAGATGAAATAAATATTTTGTGCATATAGCTACATATCCTGTACAAAATGTTTTGAAATGTGTTTTACATTGCGTATGTTATGTATGTTGAGTGAATGAGTGTGTATGTATGTTGAGTGAATGAGTGTGTATGTATGTTGAGTGAATGAGTGTCTATGTATGCATGTACACTACCGTTCAAAAGTTTGGATCACTTTGAAATATCCTTGTTTTTGTCCATTCAAATAACCTCAAATTGGTCAGTAATACAGTGTCGACATTGTGAATGTTGTAAATGACTATTGTTGCTGGAAACGGCTGATTTTTTTATGGAATATCTACATATGTGTACAGAGGCCCGTTATCATCAACCATCACTCCTGTGTTCCAATGGCACGTTGTGTTAGCTAATCCAAGTTTATCATTTTAAAAGGATAAATTGATCATTAGAAAACCCTTTTGCAATTATGTTATCACAGCTGAAAACTGTTATCCTGGGCTAGTTGAGTATCTGGAGCATCTGGAGCATCAGCATTTGTGGGTTTGATTTCAGGCTCAAAATGGCCAGAAACAAAGGACTTTCTTCTGAAACTCGTCATCTATTCTTGTTCTGAGAAATGAAGGCTATTCCATGCGAGAAATTGCCAAGAAACTGTAGATCTCGTAAACTGGCTCTAACCAGAATAGGAGGAGTGGGAGGCCCCGGTGCACAACTGAGCAAGAGGACAAGTACATTAGAGTGTCTAGTTTGAGAACCACTCAAATCCTCAACTGGCAGCTTCATTAAATAACACTTGCAATACTTATGTCATGCAGTAAAATGCAAAATAATTACTTAGAAATCATACAATGTGATTGTATGGATTTTTGTGTTAGATTCCGTCTCTCCATTTTTTTTTTATTAAAAAAAATGTATTCCGTCTCTCACAGTTGAAGTGTACCTATGATAAAAATGACAGACCTCTACATGCTTTGTAAGTAGGAAAACCTGCAAAATCGGCAGTGTATCAAATACTTGTTCTCCCCACTGTATGTGGATATTCCATAAAAAATCAGCCGTTTCCAGCTACGATAGTCATTTACAACATTAATGTTATTTTAATGGACGAAAAATGTGCTTTTCTTTCAAAAACAAGGACATTTCTAAGTGACCCCAAACGTTTGAACGGTAGTGTAAAGTGAGTGAGTGTGTATGTTGAGTGTGTGTGTGTGTGTGTGTGTGTGTGTGTGTGTGTGTGTGTGTACTGTATGTATAATGAGTGTGTGTGTGATTAAACACAACCTGCAGTGGAGCTCTAATGAGTAAGTGCACTCTTCTTTTTGTACTGTTGGGTTTTATGTAAAGTTGCACAAATGCTCTCAGGTATGGCGGCCCTGAACGGAGGCCTGGGCGGCGCGGGGCTGACCAACGGCACGGCGGGCACCATGGACGCGCTCACACAGGCCTACTCAGGGATCCAGCAGTATGCAGCCGCAGCCCTGCCCACCCTCTACAGCCAGTCCCTGCTGCAGCAGCAAGGTGCCGCCGGCAGCCAGAAAGAGGGTCAGTGGGCGTGGGGTGGAGCCAGGGGGCGGAGGGAAGGGTCAGGGGAAGGGAAGAGACAGGAGGGTGGAGGGGGTTCTGGAGAGTTGAGGGGGAAGTGAAGGAATCAAGCGGTGGAGTGTTGGGAGAGAGGTATGCACTCCCAATACAGCCAGAACCGACTGCAATAGTCGAACTGGCACAAGAAGCTTTCTAGTGAGATTACTAATGCAACAACGATACTAACCACGGGTAGCCAGAAACAGGTTGGGCACTGAGGGTAGAGGGGAGAGCATAGTGGGTTTAAAGACGTATGCATTAACTCTCTATAATCTCTTCACTCTGTCTCTGGGTTTAACCCTTACCCGCTACTGTCCCATGTCTCTCTCCTGTTAGGGCCTGAAGGTGCCAACCTGTTCATCTACCACCTGCCCCAGGAGTTTGGGGACCAGGACATCCTGCAGATGTTCATGCCTTTTGGAAACGTGGTCTCTGCCAAAGTCTTCATTGACAAACAGACAAACCTGAGCAAGTGCTTCGGTACGTCCGCCAGCACAAACACACTGAAAACACACAACACCTGTGTATGAATGACATGTTGTATTCCTGTTAGTGCACCAGCACAAACACACTGAAAACACACAACACCTGTGTATGAATGACATGTTGTATTCCTGTTAGTCCGCCAGCACAAACACACTGAAAACACACAACACCTGTGTATGAATGACATGTTGTATTCCTGTTAGTCCGCCAGCACAAACACACTGAAAACACACAACACCTGTGTATGAATGACATGTTGTATTCCTGTTAGTCCGCCAGCACAAACACACTGAAAACACACAACACCTGTGTATGAATGACATGTTGTATTTCTGTTAGTGCACCCTCTCTCTCTCTCTAACTCGCTCTCCCTCTCTCTTCTCTTGTACCCGGTCCATTTCCTTCTCTGCCTCCCAGGCTTCGTCAGCTATGACAATCCCGTGTCGGCGCAGGCAGCCATCCAGGCCATGAATGGCTTCCAGATCGGCATGAAGAGGCTGAAGGTGCAGCTCAAGCGCTCCAAGAACGACAGCAAACCATATTGATCTTAGCACTAGGGCCTATCTGCTCCCATGTTACCACTGCTAGGGTAAGTCCTCATACGAGCCACGACCTCTACACAGGGACTGGGGGAGGGAAGTGGAGGGAGGGGGGAGACAACATTTGACCACCAGAGGGAGACACTACTTTCTCCTTGAGTTTTATTTTATTTTTAGCTTTTGTGTTCAGCAGTATTATTTATTATTACTATTATGATTTTTTTTTGTATTATCTTTCACATGAATGCTTCCATTACCACCTTTATTTTGTACCACTTAAAAAAAAAAGTAGCTATCATCGGTAGCTTTTTCAGTTGTAAAACATATTTAATTTTCTACGTGATTATTTATATACTATTATCAGAAGAATTTCGTTACTCGAAAAACAGAGTAAGAAAAAAAACCAGAACCTATATGATTTTGTTTTTTCTCTTTGTGAACCTGAGGCCTGATAAATTGCTGAGATAAAGGGTTCATTTCTGACACACCAAGCACCGATATGCACATGACCCTTGACCTCCTGGTGTTGGTTTCCGGGCCAACCACCGCTGCTTCTCTGACCCCTGATGCCTGCTGACAGACACCATGGAACAAAGGGTTCAAAAACGAAACTTAGTGGCCTCTCACCTGTTAGTCAGTCAACGACAGCATCCCATACACTCCTCTATTTCATTATTATCAGGACTCCAGTCATTTTCATTTCTTAATGTGGAGAATGTTTATTTCACGCTAAAACAATGTTAGCAAACTATGATTTTCTGGGTCAGATCACATTGGTCTTTGTTGAAAGGGATATTGTGTAGAACATTTTCAAAGTAACATCCAGAATCTGATGAAGGCTATAAGATTAAAAAATGTATGGGTGGGAAGTTAACTGAAAATACTTGATGTTTCTTGAGTGATAAAAAAAGAAATTCAAAGTAGCGAAAGCCACAGGCCTGTACATTTTATTTGTAAAAAAAGCAGTTCTATTTTTATACAAAATTCTTACTGCCTCAGAAAAAAAATGATTTTATTTATTGCCTATCGTTAAGTTATTGGACTCCTACAAAGAACAGAATCCGTTAGAATAGAACCTTGTTGAGTAGTCTTCTGAAATTCGGAACTGTAGAATTCTCTAGAACAGAGCCAGGTTCACACCTCGCTCTGCCTCTGCTCCCTTCACTGTCACACACCTCTCTCTGTCTGTGCTCCCTTCACTGTCACTCACCTCCCTTCACTGTCACACACCTCCCTTCACTGTCACACATCTCCCTTCACTGTCACACACCTCCCTTCACTGTCACACACCTCCCTTCACTGTCACACACCTCCCTTCACTGTCACACACCTCCCTTCACTGTCACACACCTCTCTCTGTCTGTGCTCCCTTCACTGTCACTCACCTCTCTCTGGCTGTGCTCCCTTCACTGTCACACACCTCTCTCTGTCTGTGCTCCCTTCACTGTCACTCACCTCCCTGTGCTCACTCACCTCCCTTCACTGTCACACACCTCCCTTCACTGTCACACATCTCCCTTCACTGTCACACACCTCCCTTCACTGTCACACACCTCTCTCTGTCTGTGCTCCCTTCACTGTCACACACCTCTCTCTGTCTGTGCTCCCTTCACTGTCACACACCTCCCTTCACTGTCACACACCTCTCTCTGTCTGTGCTCCCTTCACTGTCACTCACCTCTCTCTGGCTGTGCTCCCTTCACTGTCACACACCTCTCTCTGTCTGTGCTCCCTTCACTGTCACTCACCTCCCTTCACTGTCACACACCTCCCTTCACTGTCACACACCTCCCTTCACTGTCACACACCTCTCTCTGTCTGTGCTCCCTTCACTGTCACACACCTCTCTCTGTCTGTGCTCCCTTCACTGTCACCCCCCTCCCTTCACTATCACACACCTCCCTTCACTGTCACACCCCTCTCTCTGTCTGTGCTCCCTTCACTGTCACACACCTCTCTCTGTCTGTGCTCCCTTCACTGTCACACACCTCTCTCTGTCTGTGCTCCCTTCACTGTCACACACCTCTCTCTGTCTCTGCTCCCTTCACTGTCACACACCTCCCTTCACTGTCACACACCTCTCTCTGTCTGTGCTCCCTTCACTGTCACACACCTCTCTCTGTCTCTGCTCCCTTCACTGTCACACACCTCCCTTCACTGTCACACACCTCTCTCTGTCTGTGCTCCCTTCACTGTCACACACCTCCCTTCACTGTCACACATCTCTCTCTGTCTGTGCTCCCTTCACTGTCACACAACTCCCTTCACTGTCACACACCTCTCTCTATCTGTGCTCCCTTCACTGTCACTCACCTCCCTTCACTGTCACACACCTCCCTTCACTGTCACACACCTCTCTCTGTCTGTGCTCCCTTCACTGTCACTCACCTCTCTCTGGCTGTGCTCCCTTCACTGTCACACACCTCTCTCTGTCTGTGCTCCCTTCACTGTCACTCACCTCCCTTCACTGTCACACACCTCCCTACACTGTCACACACCTCTCTCTGTATGTGCTCCCTTCACTGTCACACACCTCTCTCTGGCTGTGCTCCCTTCACTGTCACACACCTCTCTCTGTCTGTGCTCCCTTCACTGTCACACACCTCTCTCTGTCTGTGCTCCCTTCACTGTCACACACCTCTCTCTGTCTGTGCTCCCTTCACTGTCACACACCTCTCTCTGTCTGTGCTCCCTTCACTGTCACTCACCTCCCTTCACTGTCACACACCTCTCTCTCTCTATCTCTCTCTCTCTCTCTCTCACACCTGTCAAATTTCAACCTTTCCTTGCGTTTCGTTTTTTTGTTCACGTGTATGTTTCGTTCGTTTGTACTGTACAAAAACTTTTAAACAGTTTCTCCCAAATGACAATCCATCCTCCTTGCTCTCTAGAAGCATGTGGTACTGATGGATATAACTTTGGGTGCTCTGTGTATGAGTGTGTGATAGTGTGTTTGTACTGTAAATGTGTGTGTAAATGTCTGTTAGTATTAATCCAAATTGTAAATCATTTTTGTACAAAAAAAATGAAATAATGATAGATAAAAAAAAATGGCCAATTGTGTAGTGAGTGGTGTTGCCATTATGGCCTGGTGGTTTGCATTGTTGTTTTGTTGTTTTGTTGTGTGTTGTTCCCCTGATTTTAATGCTGTAGTAATGTGGTGCCCTGGCTCTCTGTCCTGTGTGTAACTCTCCTCTCCCCTGTTTTCTTCCTATAGAACCCATCTCCATGCCTGTTAGCTCATCGTTTGCCTAGCATGTCTCTGTGGCGTGGCGTCCAAAAACCAAAAAAATACAAAAAAGTCTCATCGTCCCGTCATTGTTTTCTGATGTCTTTTCTGAGCTCACCTGATCATAACCTGGTCTCCGCCTACTGACCTTTTTGAACTTAGCTTGACCTTTTTTGGACTTTTTTTTGCATGTGACCTCATGTTCTATTTTGGGGAGGTGGGGTGGATGGGGTACATTGTGGATGAAGGAGGGCGGGAGGGAGGGAGGGGGGGGGGGGGTGAGCGAATCAATGTGAAGAAGTATAGCATCATTCATACAAACAGATTGAACTCTTAAAGACAAAAACAAAACGTTTCTTTTTAAAAACAGAAAAACCCCGTGGCAAAATGATTTCCATTAGATTTATTTAGTTATGTTTAGTTTCCTTCTTTTATGTTGGGTTTCATTTTTGGCTCCTTTTTTCAGTTAAAAGTAAACTTGAAAGTTCAGCACAGGGATTGGCATGCTGTCTTGTTTCTGGCTCCACTAGCAATATGAGGCCAGAAGCAGACACTGTCGGTGTCCATGAAAAATAGACTACTTCCAAACAGTTCTGAATAAAAAACTGTCTGATCAATATTAGACTCTCTCAGAGCTCTGTAATTGTTTTTACATTTTTCAGGCAGTGTAAAGTTTTTTGATAAGGCCATTTTAAGTGGCTCTGTTTCTCATTAAAGTATATATAGAACCACTTTTTTCTAGAGTAGTTTAAGGTATTACAAAAATGTCAACAAAAAAAGACTTGCCCTGTTTGGGGGGAGAAATGCTACCTACGTGTCACCTTTTGCTGAACTGACTCACAGATAGACAATCCGTGGTTTAAATGCACATGATAAAGAAATGACCTATATTTTCTACTGTTTAAATTATAGAGCGAAAAAATAAGAAGAAAATGCCTGTAACCCGCGTTAACGTTGGTGCTTCTTGTGAGTTTAGTTTTGGTTTCATTACAAGTCTAACGGTCTTAAGTGTCTCATGTTTTTAAAGAGAAGACTAAAAAAAACATCTGTTTACTTGAACAATAGACAAAGCCTTTCATATGAATACTATTATAATTGTTTTGTCTTTTTGTTTTAAGCAGTCCCGATTTGCTAAATTTCTTGTTGGGTAATTAGCTATATAAAATTCCTAAAAAATATATATATGAATATATAAATATATATATATATAACATGTCGGCTTGTGAAGCATCAATGTTAATATAATTTTATTTCTATCGTGGGAAACAATATTTAGATGTGTTTTGTTGTTCATTATAATGTGATTTTCTTTTCTTATAAAGAAAAAAAGACAAGGTCGGTGGAGTTTAGTGCCAAAACCTGAAGGTACATCCTGTCTATAGCGCGTCAGTGTATTTCTTGTGAAATGATTTGATAACATGGGTATTTTATTAAGTGTTTTGTATGGATCCCTCATATGTAAAAATATAGATTTAAAAAAGAGTTTGTTAACTTGCTATTCTGTGGTCTTGTTGCCTGAAACTGTTCATGTTTTGCTTTTCTTTGTAAAGATGTAAAAAGTGCCCATGTGTCATATATATATATATATATACACACACACACTCACACACTCGCACGTGTAAACACACACACACACACACACACACACAGACCTCACAGTTGACTTTACTTTGTTGTTGTGTATGAGAGCCCCTGAGTGTGAGAGCCTCTACAGTCCAGTTTCCATGTTCCTGCCCACCAGTCTTTACATTACTGTTCACACGCTCTCTCTCACTTACGTCACTCACACACACAGTTCTCACATGAGCCATTATACAGAGAATTCTGCAAAGCCTTATCACAAGCCCTTACATGAACACTCACACACACATTCTCGCCAAACACTCTCGCTTCATCCTTTCGCTTTGACAAATGTCAAGCCTTATTTTAAGCTTCGTCTCTCTCATTATAACCTAAATCAAGGACAAGTGTTGAGTTGAAGTTGCTACAGACTGGGAAGGGGCATCGTTATTTGCTGGTCATGTATGTGTCACCTCAAACAACATGAATGTGTTGCTTACATGAGGTAAGTGAAGGGCAAGACTTTCCCACACAAGCCTCAAACCCTCCCCAGACCCAGACAAAATAGTACAGAATGATTTTCATCTGTTTGGTTTTGTTGTTTCTTCAGTTGACAGTTTCTTATGGACATGTACCAGTATTGGTAATCACACCATTCCTACAGAAATATGTTTGCCCTGTTGTAAATGTTGTGTAATGTAGTGTAACTGGCCAAAACAGTGTTGAGATGCCAACGTATTACGTCATGATTCTCATAGTCAATCCGTTTACATGACACAGTGCTGTCTATCCGTCAGTCTCAGTATTCTGTAAAACTGCCCCGATTCCCTTCCCTGGAAACCTAGTTTACGGTCTGCAAAACGCAGCACTATTTTATACAAAAACTCACCAGTCGCCTTAACCAGGGAGTGTTGTATCGAAAGACGTGTCTAATCGGATCTAAAATCTGTATGTAAGTAGGTGGTGTTTGCCAAGTCTAAGTGTACTGTATTGTACTGTACCTCCAGCTTCTCCAACTCTGGGTAAGCGTGTCACCATTTTGTCCCACAACGCAGAGTAGAGAGGCAAAATGGCCACCTTCTTATTTAGTGTGGCTCTCAAACTGACAACCAAGGGAAAATAAATGTGTTTATTGTTTTCCGTTTCATCGTCTTTTTACAGAATAACAAGGTTTATTTGAAATACCGAGCCAAATGGAGGAGGGTTCGTAAAGTGCAGACAGGGGAAATAAAACGAGACAGCAAAACACCAGTCTCAGCCAAGAGGCAGAGCCCTTACCAATGCCAAACTTCAGTTGAGTCCATAGCATATCAAATTGACATTTCCTAAAGCAGTAATGAGTCATTTTTATTTATTTGACCTTTATTTAACTAGGCAAGTCAGTTAAGAACAAATTCTTATTTTCAATGATGGCCTAGGAACAGTGGGTTAACTGCCTTGTTCAGGGGCAGAACGACAGATTTGCACCTTGTCAGCTCGGGGATTCAAACTTGCAACCTTTTGGTTACTAGCCCAACGCTCTAACCACTACCCTGCCGCCCAATGCCATAAAAACAGCTCTAACTACCTGCACAAAAGTAATCAGGATTGCCAATATGTCATACGACACATATATCAGTGTTAATAGATCATTTTGTCATTAACGTGAGCTGATCGTAGTCTCCTTATAAGACAGCTGCCCTATTAGGCCTAAGACCCTTCAGGAATCCTCTCTGAGAGGAACATCTTTGCACTCTAAATACATTATAGGTAACATAAACAGACAACAGAGTTACATCAACTCACGGTGCAGCATAATGGGTTGCAGGCGTAGAGGCTTGGGTTTTTCTGTTTGTTTTCAGGTTCATCCCTTAGCCAACTACTTATACTTTGGGAGATGGTAATGTATGGACATGTGTGTGTTTTTACAAAACTTAAGCATCCCCCAATTCCCAAATCTCTCACTCACACACACACACACACATACACACACAGCGCGGGTTGGCACAGTGTAGTCTGATTGAAGCCGCAGTCTGTTAGATGTTTCTGAAAAAGCACAAGAGTGTCCTCCGCAGGCAGACCGTTAGACAGGAATGTCTGTTGAGTGCCTCACATCTCGGGGGCTGTCATCACCGATGCTTGTTGTAATCTTTCAATCTTGTCACTGTTCCGTTCTCTGTTCTCTTTCTTTCTTAATTATCTAAAGTGCTATTTATCAAACAATGACATTTTAAAGGAAAAAAACAACTTGTAGTTTCTTTGCATTTTGGCTTATTATGTCTAGTTTTGGGGGGAAATGTTTTGTTTTCTCTCTCTTTCTGTGCCGTAAAGAGCTTGTTGTCTGTAGATTAATATCATTTTGTTTGATTCTAAAGGATTTCAATAGTTTTAAGTATTGTCTTGAGAGAAGCCAAAGTCAGTGCATTTCAGTGGGTTCTGTAAGCGTGATGATGTATGTTTGTTTGACAACACTTCGAAATCTGTCATTGGATGGGATTGGAAAAAGTACAAAAAATGCAGGCTTTCCTATTTCTACAAATGATTGTACTTATGCATTTTGTACCAGTGAAACTTTTTATACTGGAGATTAAAGGAAACAAAAAAAAACGATTAGAAAACAAACCTGTCTGGCCTCATGATGTGGCCTGACCTTTGTTGACTGGTTCCCGAGTATGTTTATAGCTGGTATCAAGAACGTTGTCTTTTAATATACCATTTTCTAGAAGAACTTTGGCTTGGTTTCTTTAATGAATTAACTTCTTAATTTTCCTTAGTTCAGTGTTGTTATTTTCGCAAAGAGGGGTTAGGTGAGTGTTGGTTTCTTTTTGGCTTATAAATAGTTATAGCCGTTTGTCTATACAAAAAAAAAAAAACGGTAAGTTTCATTTAACTTCTGTATTGTGACGTCTACCTGATAAAACAATTAGGAATATAAATATTTAGTCACCTTCAGTGGATTAATGTATTAGTTTAATAAAAAGATAAACTAATTAGAGGTTTTTGCTTTTAACTGTTTAGATTTTTCTGGTTTCTCTGTCCCCTGTGAACTAACTGTGTAGCTGAAGCAGTCAGAATTATTTTTGTAAACGTATGTTCTTGTGTGATGCAGTTATTTGCTTCTGTCTCCGATATTAAACCATTTTTCCTAATACTCGTCTCTGTGTGTGTGTTGTTGTTGTTGTTGTTGTTGTTGTTGTTGTTGTTGTCGTGTTCCCGTGGCTGTCTGATGTCGTAATGTTTCACACAACCCCACGTTTCACGTCTCTATCTCTCCTTTTCTCTCTCGATCGCTCTTTTCCTCTCTGGTGTTTGTTCCTTGTTTTACACATAGTACAGTTGATTTCATCCCCAAGTGACAACTCACTATGGTGTCCTCAGTAAACATGGTAAATATACATCAAGGTGTGTCTATGTATATTACTTTGTAGCCCAAGATGATGTGACAGTTCATCACCTTTCGGAAAAAAAATCATTTGTCAATCAAATTTGTACAACAAAATTCTATGGTGCTCGGGGGCCATGATAATGAAAAACATTTCAACAAGAAATAGCATGACAGGATTTTGTGAGTTGTATGAGTTGTAGGAACACAAAACTGTTATCTGACCTCATCTCTCTCACAACAATTGAATTATCATAAATCGAGCTCTGTGCCTACCGGCCTTGCGTTATCCTCCAATGTGTCTCTGCCTGACTACCTAATTGGCCGGAAGGTTTCAAAAGAGGGCAGGTCTTTCTGCTGTCCCTGATTAGGAAACGGCTGCTATTGGCCAATGTGAGGGTTCCCTCATCAGGGATTGGCCTGTGCTGTACACTGTTCTGGGCATGGTCTGTCTACTATGTCTGTGTCCAACTCCACTTCTGTACCGTGTCACTACTGCATCCCCTAATATGTAGAGAAGTAGGAAAGGAAAGAGTCAAAGCTACACCCTTTCAAATTGATAGGGAATCTATGTTTACCAATGACAATGTATCCAATTACAGAATGGTGTGTGTACTTTTATAGAAGGATCTCACACCATGTGTGTCCTGCTACATTTACAGGACCCTTCATTTCTACGCCTCACAACAATTTTGATCTACAAAAATGAGGTCTGGCTGGTGCTGGAGGCAAACAACTGCAACGATTCAGTTTTTTTTTTTTTTGCGTCAAGGGATATTTTTTTTTCTTTCATCAGTGCAATACTCAACCAAGCCTATTATGAAATATTGTTTGGTTTTTAGGGAGGACCTACAATAAAACTCATATAGCGTGAGGATCATAACCGTAGGTAGATTACTATTATCATAATCTCACCTAGAATTTCAGGAAGAGGATCTGTTTTTTTTTCTCTCTCTCATGTGGTTGTCCATTTTCCGTTCAACAATCCAAAGCCAAAGGTGATGGGGAAAAGGTCTTTAAAAAAAAAACACATTTAATGTTTTATCTGTCTGACAGAAAAAGGGGACGCAAGGAAAATTCCTCCAATTCTGCCATGTCAGGTTGACGACATTATGAAAGGGCGTAATTGTGGGGTTGTTATTTCCCAATTTACACACGCTCAACCTGGTAAATATCCAAACCTTCACTGAGTAGACAAAACATTAAGAACACTTGCTCTTTCCATGACACTGACCAGGTGAATCCAGTTTTTCCACCCTCAACCGTTTCATGTGTGTATCAAGAAGCATTGGAGCCAACATTGGCAAGCATCCTTGTGGAACGCTTTTGACACTTTGCAGAGTCCATTTCCTGACAAATAGGGGGAGACGGGTGAAACTCAATAATAGAACTGTGTTTTCAACGGATTTGAGTTCCGCAACCAGGACTGCTGAAGCAACTCTACCATCGCATCACCTGCTATCAAAAAGGGCCAGCCGGGTAGGTGCACACTCACTATGACCTCTGACCTCACCTGGAGAATACAGCCACATGTCAGGTAAGATCCTCCAACACATGACATCTAAGTAACATGGAAAAGTACTACGTCTAACCAGGTGATCCGCATCACTAAAACTCAAATCAGTCAATCAAACATCAGACTATGCTAATTTCTTCATGACACATGCCGTCAGGGTCACTTGTTTAAAAAAACGTGTATTCAGGCAAGGTACTGTCAAGATAGGAGTAGACACTAGTAAGACTGTTTGAAGGGGTTTTCATAGACTAATAGTAGTGAAATAGAAGGGCACTGACAGTTACAAATGATATGCAAGTAATACACTGCACTATGTTTATACAATAGAATAGTCTGAGAGAGAACTGTCAGACACAGCAGTGTTTACATCACCGCTACACAGAACCTCTCCATAATTCAAATGCTCAGACACCCTACAGGGATACCGGCACAGCACACACTTCCAACACAACACTGCCACACTCTCCCACTACCAGACTCCCTATGGGGACAGTAAAAACACTTCCTTCTGTAACTGGGAGGTGTACTTTCCAGACACTTCTACAGAGGAAAAGGAAGAGAGAGAGTGAGAGGGAGAGAGAACATGAGATTGGGATAGTGAGAGGGAGAGAGAACATGAGATTGGGATAGTGAGAGGGAGAGAGAACATGAGATTGGGATAGTGAGAGGGAGATAGAACATGAGATTGGGAAAGTGAGAGGGAGAGAAAACATGAGATTGGGAAAGTGAGAGGGAGAGAGAACATGAGATTGGGAAAGTGAGAGGGAGAGAAAACATGAGATTGGGATAGTGAGAGAGAACATGAGATTGGGATAGTGAGAGGGAGAGAGAACATGAGATTGGGATAGTGAGAGGGAGAGAACATGAGATTGGGAAAGTGAGAGGGAGAGAGAACATGAGATTGGGAAAGTGAGAGGGAGAGAAAACATGAGATTGGGATAGTGAGAGGGAGAGAACATGAGATTGGGAAAGTGAGAGGGAGAGAGAACATGAGATTGGGATAGTGAGAGGGAGAGAGAACATGAGATTGGGATAGTGAGAGGGAGAGAGAACATGAGATTGGGATAGTGAGAGGGAGAGAGAACATGAGATTGGGATAGTGAGAGGGAGAGAGAACATGAGATTGGGATAGTGAGAGGGAGAGAGAACATGAGATTGGGATAGTGAGAGGGAGAGAGAACATGAGATTGGGATAGTGAGAGGGAGAGAGAACATGAGATTGGGAAAGTGAGAGGGAGAGAAAACATGAGATTGGGATAGTGAGAGGGAGAGAGAACATGAGAGAACATGAGATTGGGAAAGGGAGAGGGAGAGAGAACATGAGATTGGGATAGTGAGAGGGAGAGAGAACATGAGATTGGGATAGTGAGAGGGAGAGAAAACATGAGATTGGGATAGTGAGAGGGAGAGAGAACATGAGATTGGGATAGTGAGAGTGAGAGAGAACATGAGATTGGGATAGTGAGAGGGAGAGAGAACATGAGATTGGGAAAGGGAGAGGGAGAGAGAACATGAGATTGGGATAGTGAGAGGGAGAGAGAACATGAGATTGGGATAGTGAGAGGAGAGAGAACATGAGATTGGGATAGTGAGAGGAGAGAGAACATGAGATTGGGATAGTGAGAGGGAGAGAGAACATGAGATTGGGATAGTGAGAGGGAGAGAGAACATGAGATTGGGATAGTGAGAGGGAGAGAGAACATGAGATTGGGATAGTGAGAGGGAGAGAGAACATGAGATTGGGATAGTGAGAGGGAGAGAACATGAGATTGGGAAAGTGAGAGGGAGAGAGAACATGAGATTGGGAAAGTGAGAGGGAGAGAGAACATGAGTTTGGGAAAGTGAGAGGGAGAGAGAACATGAGATTGGGAAAGTGAGAGGGAGAGAGAACATGAGATTGGGAAAGTGAGAGGGAGAGAGAACATGAGATTGGGAAAGTGAGAGGGAGAGAGAACATGAGATTGGGAAAGTGAGAGGGAGAGAAAACATGAGATTGGGAAAGTGAGAGGGAGAGAGAACATGAGATTGGGATAGTGAGAGGGAGAGAGAACATGAGATTGGGAAAGTGAGAGGGAGAGAGAACATGAGATTGGGAAAGTGAGAGGGAGAGAAAACATGAGATTGGGATAGTGAGAGGGAGAGAGAACATGAGATTGGGATAGTGAGAGGGAGAGAGAACATGAGATTGGGATAGTGAGAGGGAGAGAGAACATGAGATTGGGATAGTGAGAGGGAGAGAGAACATGAGATTGGGATAGTGAGAGGGAGAGAAAACATGAGATTGGGAAAGGGAGAGGGAGAGAGAACATGAGATTGGGAAAGTAGGAGGGAAAGAGAACATGATATTGGGATAGTGAGAGGGAGAGAGAACATGAGATTGGGAAAGGGAGAGGGAGAGAGAACATGAGATTGGGAAAGTGAGAGGGAGAGAGAACATGAGATTGGGAAAGTGAGAGGGAGAGAGAACATGAGATTGGGAGAGGGAGAGAGAACATGAGATTGGGAAAGTGAGAGGGAGAGAGAACATGAGATTGGGATAGTGAGAGGGAGAGAGAACATGAAATTGGGATAGTGAGAGGGAGAGAGAACATGAGATTGGGATAGTGAGAGGGAGAGAGAACATGAGATTGGGATAGTGAGAGGGAGAGAGAACATGAGATTGGGATAGTGAGAGGGAGAGAGAACATGAGATTGGGATAGTGAGAGGGAGAGAGAACATGAGATTGGGAAAGTGAGAGGGAGAGAAAACATGAGATTGGGATAGTGAGAGGGAGAGAGAACATGAGAGAACATGAGATTGGGAAAGGGAGAGGGAGAGAGAACATGAGATTGGGATAGTGAGAGGGAGAGAGAACATGAGATTGGGATAGTGAGAGGGAGAGAAAACATGAGATTGGGATAGTGAGAGGGAGAGAGAACATGAGATTGGGATAGTGAGAGTGAGAGAGAACATGAGATTGGGATAGTGAGAGGGAGAGAGAACATGAGATTGGGAAAGGGAGAGGGAGAGAGAACATGAGATTGGGATAGTGAGAGGAGAGAGAACATGAGATTGGGATAGTGAGAGGGAGAGAGAACATGAGATTGGGATAGTGAGAGGGAGAGAGAACATGAGATTGGGATAGTGAGAGGGAGAGAGAACATGAGATTGGGATAGTGAGAGGGAGAGAGAACATGAGATTGGGATAGTGAGAGGGAGAGAGAACATGAGATTGGGATAGTGAGAGGGAGAGAGAACATGAGATTGGGATAGTGAGAGGGAGAGAAACATGAGATTGGGAAAGTGAGAGGAGAGAACATGAGATTGGGAAAGTGAGAGGGAGAGAGAACATGAGTTTGGGAAAGTGAGAGGAGAGAGAACATGAGATTGGGAAAGTGAGAGGAGAGAGAACATGAGATTGGGAAAGTGAGAGGGAGAGAGAACATGAGATTGGGAAAGTGAGAGGGAGAGAGAACATGAGATTGGGAAAGTGAGGAGGGAGAGAGAAAACATGAGATTGGGAAAGTGAGAGGGAGAGAGAACATGAGATTGGGATAGTGAGAGGGAGAGAGAACATGAGATTGGGAAAGTGAGAGGAGAGAGAACATGAGATTGGGAAAGTGAGAGGGAGAGAAAACATGAGATTGGGATAGTGAGAGGGAGAGAAAACATGAGATTGGGATAGTGAGAGGGAGAGAGAACATGAGATTGGGATAGTGAGAGGGAGAGAGAACATGAGATTGGGATAGTGAGAGGGAGAGAAAACATGAGATTGGGAAAGTGAGAGGGAGAGAGAACATGAGATTGGGATAGTGAGAGGGAGAGAGAACATGAGATTGGGATAGTGAGAGGGAGAGAACATGAGATTGGGATAGTGAGAGGGAGAGAACATGAGATTGGGATAGTGAGAGGGAGAGAGAACATGAGATTGGGATAGTGAGAGGGAGAGAGAACATGAGATTGGGATAGTGAGAGGGAGAGAGAACATGAGATTGGGATAGTGAGAGGGAGAGAGAACATGAGATTGGGAGGAGAGAGAACATGAGATTGGAGAGAGAACATGAGATTGGGAAAGGGAGAGGGAGAGAGAACATGAGATTGGGATAGTGAGAGGAGAGAGAACATGAGATTGGGATAGTGAGAGGGAGAGAGAACATGAGATTGGGATAGTGAGAGGGAGAGAGAACATGAGATTGGGATAGTGAGAGGGAGAGAGAACATGAGATTGGGATAGTGAGAGGGAGAGAGAACATGATATTGGGATAGTGAGAGGGAGAGAGAACATGAGATTGGGATAGTGAGAGGGAGAGAGAACATGAGATTGGGATAGTGAGAGGGAGAGAGAACATGAGATTGGGAAAGTGAGAGGGAGAGAGAACATGAGATTGGGAAAGTGAGAGGGAGAGAGAACATGAGATTGGGAAAGTGAGAGGGAGAGAGAACATGAGATTGGGAAAGTGAGAGGGAGAGAGAACATGAGTTCGGGAAAGTGAGAGGGAGAGAGAACATGAGATTGGGAAAGTGAGAGGGAGAGAGAACATGAGATTGGGAAAGTGAGAGGGAGAGAGAACATGAGATTGGGAAAGTGAGAGGGAGAGAGAACATGAGATTGGGAAAGTGAGAGGAGAGAGAACATGAGATTGGGAAAGTGAGAGGGAGAGAGAACATGAGATTGGGATAGTGAGAGGGAGAGAGAACATGAGATTGGGAAAGTGAGAGGGAGAGAAAACATGAGATTGGGAAAGTGAGAGGGAGAGAAAACATGAGATTGGGATAGTGAGAGGGAGAGAGAACATGAGATTGGGATAGTGAGAGGGAGAGAAACATGAGATTGGGATAGTGAGAGGGAGAGAGAACATGAGATTGGGATAGTGAGAGGGAGAGAGAACATGAGATTGGGATAGTGAGAGGGAGAGAAAACATGAGATTGGGATAGTGAGAGGGAGAGAGAACATGAGATTGGGAAAGTGAGAGGGAGAGAAAACATGAGATTGGGATAGTGAGAGGGAGAGAGAACATGAGATTGGGATAGTGAGAGGGAGAGAGAACATGAGATTGGGATAGTGAGAGGGAGAGAAAACATGAGATTGGGATAGTGAGAGGGAGAGAGAACATGAGATTGGGATAGTGAGAGGGAGAGAGAACATGAGATTGGGATAGTGAGAGGGAGAGAGAACATGAGATTGGGATAGTGAGAGGGAGAGAGAACATGAGATTGGGATAGTGAGAGGAGAGAGAACATGAGATTGGGAGAGAGAACATGAGATTGGGAAAGGAGAGGGAGAGAGAACATGAGATTGGGATAGTGAGAGGAGAGAGAACATGAGATTGGGATAGTGAGAGGAGAGAGAACATGAGATTGGGATAGTGAGAGGAGAGAGAACATGAGATTGGGATAGTGAGAGGGAGAGAGAACATGAGATTGGGATAGTGAGAGGGAGAGAGAACATGAGATTGGGATAGTGAGAGGGAGAGAGAACATGAGATTGGGATAGTGAGAGGGAGAGAGAACATGAGATTGGGATAGTGAGAGGGAGAGAGAACATGAGATTGGGAAAGTGAGAGGAGAGAGAACATGAGATTGGGAAAGTGAGAGGGAGAGAAAACATGAGATTGGGATAGTGAGAGGGAGAGAGAACATGAGATTGGGAAAGGGAGAGGGAGAGAGAACATGAGATTGGGATAGTGAGAGGGAGAGAGAACATGAGATTGGGATAGTGAGAGGGAGAGAAAACATGAGATTGGGATAGTGAGAGGGAGAGAGAACATGAGATTGGGATAGTGAGAGGGAGAGAGAACATGAGATTGGGA
This sequence comes from Oncorhynchus nerka, assembly GCF_034236695.1. Taxonomy (NCBI): domain Eukaryota; kingdom Metazoa; phylum Chordata; class Actinopteri; order Salmoniformes; family Salmonidae; genus Oncorhynchus; species Oncorhynchus nerka. Next base: position 28,147,648 of record NC_088403.1, on the reverse strand, counting down.
TAGTGAGAGGGAGAGAGAAACATGAGATTGGGATAGTGAGAGGAGAGAGAACATGAGATTGGGATAGTGAGAGGGAGAGAGAACATGAGATTGGGAGAGAGAACATGAGATTGGGAAAGGGAGAGGGAGAGAGAACATGAGATTGGGATAGTGAGAGGGAGAGAGAACATGAGATTGGGATAGTGAGAGGGAGAGAGAACATGAGATTGGGATAGTGAGAGGGAGAGAGAACATGAGATTGGGATAGTGAGAGGGAGAGAGAACATGAGATTGGGATAGTGAGAGGGAGAGAGAACATGAGATTGGGATAGTGAGAGGGAGAGAGAACATGAGATTGGGATAGTGAGAGGGAGAGAGAACATGAGATTGGGATAGTGAGAGGGAGAGAGAACATGAGATTGGGAAAGTGAGAGGAGAGAGAACATGAGATTGGGAAAGTGAGAGGGAGAGAAAACATGAGATTGGGATAGTGAGAGGGAGAGAGAACATGAGATTGGGAAAGGGAGAGGGAGAGAGAACATGAGATTGGGATAGTGAGAGGAGAGAGAACATGAGATTGGGATAGTGAGAGGGAGAGAGAACATGAGATTGGGATAGTGAGAGGGAGAGAGAACATGAGATTGGGAAAGTGAGAGGGAGAGAAAACATGAGATTGGGATAGTGAGAGGGAGAGAGAACATGAGATTGGGATAGTGAGAGGGAGAGAGAACATGAGATTGGGATAGTGAGAGGAGAGAAAACATGAGATTGGGATAGTGAGAGGAGAGAAAACATGAGATTGGGATAGTGAGAGGGAGAGAGAACATGAGATTGGGATAGTGAGAGGAGAGAGAACATGAGATTGGGATAGTGAGAGGGAGAGAGAACATGAGATTGGGATAGTGAGAGGGAGAGAGAACATGAGATTGGGATAGTGAGAGGAGAGAGAACATGAGATTGGGAAAGTGAGAGGGAGAGAAAACATGAGATTGGGATAGTGAGAGGGAGAGAGAACATGAGATTGGGAAAGGGAGAGGGAGAGAGAACATGAGATTGGGAAAGTGAGAGGAAGAGAAAACATGAGATTGGGAAAGTGAGAGGGAGAGAGAACATGAGATTGGGATAGTGAGAGGGAGAGAGAACATGAGATTGGGATAGTGAGAGGGAGAGAGAACATGAGATTGGGATAGTGAGAGGGAGAGAGAACATGAGATTGGGATAGTGAGAGGGAGAGAGAACATGAGATTGGGAAAGTGAGAGGGAGAGAAAACATGAGATTGGGATAGTGAGAGGAGAGAGAACATGAGAGAACATGAGATTGGGAAAGGGAGAGGGAGAGAGAACATGAGATTGGGATAGTGAGAGGGAGAGAGAACATGAGATTGGGATAGTGAGAGGGAGAGAGAACATGAGATTGGGATAGTGAGAGGAGAGAAAACATGAGATTGGGATAGTGAGAGGGAGAGAGAACATGAGATTGGGATAGTGAGAGGGAGAGAGAACATGAGATTGGGATAGTGAGAGGAGAGAGAACATGAGATTGGGATAGTGAGAGGGAGAGAGAACATGAGATTGGGATAGTGAGAGGGAGAGAACATGAGATTGGGAAAGTGAGAGGGAGAGAAAACATGAGATTGGGATAGTGAGAGGGAGAGAGAACATGAGATTGGGAAAGGGAGAGGGAGAGAGAACATGAGATTGGGAAAGTGAGAGGAAGAGAAAACATGAGATTGGGAAAGTGAGAGGGAGAGAGAACATGAGATTGGGATAGTGAGAGGGAGAGAGAACATGAGATTGGGATAGTGAGAGGGAGAGAGAACATGAGATTGGGATAGTGAGAGGGAGAGAGAACATGAGATTGGGATAGTGAGAGGGAGAGAGAACATGAGATTGGGAAAGTGAGAGGGAGAGAAAACATGAGATTGGGATAGTGAGAGGGAGAGAGAACATGAGAGAACATGAGATTGGGAAAGGGAGAGGGAGAGAGAACATGAGATTGGGATAGTGAGAGGGAGAGAGAACATGAGATTGGGATAGTGAGAGGGAGAGAGAACATGAGATTGGGATAGTGAGAGGGAGAGAAAACATGAGATTGGGATAGTGAGAGGGAGAGAGAACATGAGATTGGGATAGTGAGAGTGAGAGAGAACATGATATTGGGATAGTGAGAGGGAGAGAGAAACATGAGATTGGGAAAGGAGAGGGAGAGAGAACATGAGATTGGGATAGTGAGAGGGAGAGAGAACATGAGATTGGGATAGTGAGAGGGAGAGAGAACATGAGATTGGGATAGTGAGAGAGGGAGAGAGAACATGAGATTGGGATAGTGAGAGGGAGAGAGAACATGAGATTGGGATAGTGAGAGGGAGAGAGAACATGAGATTGGGATAGTGAGAGGGAGAGAGAACATGAGATTGGGATAGTGAGAGGGAGAGAGAACATGAGATTGGGATAGTGAGAGGGAGAGAGAACATGAGATTGGGAAAGTGAGAGGGAGAGAGAACATGAGATTGGGAAAGTGAGAGGGAGAGAGAACATGAGATTGGGAAAGTGAGAGGGAGAGAAACATGAGATTGGGAAAGTGAGAGGGAGAGAGAACATGAGATTGGGAAAGTGAGAGGGAGAGAGAACATGAGATTGGGAAAGTGAGAGGGAGAGAGAACATGAGATTGGGAAAGTGAGAGGGAGAGAAACATGAGATTGGGAAAGTGAGAGGAGAGAGAACATGAGATTGGGATAGTGAGAGGGAGAGAGAACATGAGATTGGGAAAGTGAGAGGGAGAGAGAACATGAGATTGGGAAAGTGAGAGGGAGAGAGAACATGAGATTGGGAAAGTGAGAGGGAGAGAAAACATGAGATTGGGATAGTGAGAGGGAGAGAAAACATGAGATTGGGATAGTGAGAGGGAGAGAGAACATGAGATTGGGATAGTGAGAGGGAGAGAAAACATGAGATTGGGATAGTGAGAGGGAGAGAGAACATGAGATTGGGATAGTGAGAGGGAGAGAGAACATGAGATTGGGATAGTGAGAGGAGAGAGAACATGAGATTGGGAGAGAGAACATGAGATTGGGAAAGGGAGAGGGAGAGAGAACATGAGATTGGGATAGTGAGAGGGAGAGAGAACATGAGATTGGGATAGTGAGAGGAGAGAGAACATGAGATTGGGATAGTGAGAGGGAGAGAGAACATGAGATTGGGATAGTGAGAGGGAGAGAGAACATGAGATTGGGATAGTGAGAGGGAGAGAGAACATGAGATTGGGATAGTGAGAGGGAGAGAGAACATGAGATTGGGATAGTGAGAGGAGAGAGAACATGAGATTGGGAAAGTGAGAGGAGAGAGAACATGAGATTGGGAAAGTGAGAGGGAGAGAAAACATGAGATTGGGATAGTGAGAGGGAGAGAGAACATGAGATTGGGAAAGGGAGAGGGAGAGAGAACATGAGATTGGGATAGTGAGAGGGAGAGAGAACATGAGATTGGGATAGTGAGAGGGAGAGAGAACATGAGATTGGGATAGTGAGAGGGAGAGAGAACATGAGATTGGGAAAGTGAGAGGGAGAGAAAACATGAGATTGGGATAGTGAGAGGGAGAGAGAACATGAGATTGGGATAGTGAGAGGAGAGAGAACATGAGATTGGGATAGTGAGAGGGAGAGAAAACATGAGATTGGGATAGTGAGAGGAGAGAGAACATGAGATTGGGATAGTGAGAGGGAGAGAGAACATGAGATTGGGATAGTGAGAGGGAGAGAAACATGAGATTGGGATAGTGAGAGGGAGAGAGAACATGAGATTGGGATAGTGAGAGGAGAGAGAACATGAGATTGGGATAGTGAGAGGGAGAGAGAACATGAGATTGGGATAGTGAGAGGGAGAGAGAACATGAGATTGGGATAGTGAGAGGGAGAGAGAACATGAGATTGGGAAAGTGAGAGGGAGAGAAAACATGAGATTGGGATAGTGAGAGGGAGAGAGAACATGAGATTGGGATAGTGAGAGGGAGAGAGAACATGAGATTGGGAGAGAGAACATGAGATTGGGAAAGGAGAGGGGAGAGAGAACATGAGATTGGGATAGTGAGAGGGAGAGAGAACATGAGATTGGGATAGTGAGAGGGAGAGAGAACATGAGATTGGGATAGTGAGAGGAGAGAGAACATGAGATTGGGATAGTGAGAGGGAGAGAGAACATGAGATTGGGATAGTGAGAGGGAGAGAGAACATGAGATTGGGATAGTGAGAGGGAGAGAGAACATGAGATTGGGATAGTGAGAGGAGAGAAAACATGAGATTGGGATAGTGAGAGGGAGAGAGAACATGAGATTGGGATAGTGAGAGGAGAGAGAACATGAGATTGGGATAGTGAGAGGGAGAGAGAACATGAGATTGGGATAGTGAGAGGGAGAGAGAACATGAGATTGGGATAGTGAGAGGGAGAGAGAACATGAGATTGGGATAGTGAGAGGGAGAGAGAACATGAGATTGGGAAAGTGAGAGGGAGAGAGAACATGAGATTGGGAAAGTGAGAGGAGAGAAAACATGAGATTGGGATAGTGAGAGGAGAGAGAACATGAGATTGGGAAAGGGAGAGGGAGAGAGAACATGAGATTGGGATAGTGAGAGGGAGAGAGAACATGAGATTGGGATAGTGAGAGGGAGAGAAACATGAGATTGGGATAGTGAGAGGGAGAGAGAACATGAGATTGGGATAGTGAGAGGGAGAGAGAACATGAGATTGGGATAGTGAGAGGGAGAGAGAACATGAGATTGGGATAGTGAGAGGGAGAGAGAACATGAGATTGGGATAGTGAGAGGGAGAGAGAACATGAGATTGGGATAGTGAGAGGGAGAGAGAACATGAGATTGGGAAAGTGAGAGGGAGAGAAAACATGAGATTGGGATAGTGAGAGGGAGAGAGAACATGAGATTGGGATAGTGAGAGGGAGAGAGAACATGAGATTGGGAGAGAGAACATGAGATTGGGAAAGGGAGAGGGAGAGAGAACATGAGATTGGGATAGTGAGAGGGAGAGAGAACATGAGATTGGGATAGTGAGAGGGAGAGAGAACATGAGATTGGGATAGTGAGAGGGAGAGAGAACATGAGATTGGGATAGTGAGAGGGAGAGAGAACATGAGATTGGGATAGTGAGAGGGAGAGAGAACATGAGATTGGGATAGTGAGAGGGAGAGAGAACATGAGATTGGGAAAGTGAGAGGGAGAGAGAACATGAGATTGGGAAAGTGATAGGGAGAGAAAACATGAGATTGGGATAGTGAGAGGGAGAGAGAACATGAGATTGGGAAAGGGAGAGGGAGAGAGAACATGAGATTGGGATAGTGAGAGGGAGAGAGAACATGAGATTGGGATAGTGAGAGGGAGAGAGAACATTAGATTGGGATAGTGAGAGGGAGAGAGAACATGAGATTGGGATAGTGAGAGGGAGAGAGAACATGAGATTGGGATAGTGAGAGGGAGAGAGAACATGAGATTGGGATAGTGAGAGGGAGAGAGAACATGAGATTGGGATAGTGAGAGGAGAGAAAACATGAGATTGGGATAGTGAGAGGGAGAGAGAACATGAGATTGGGATAGTGAGAGGGAGAGAGAACATGAGATTGGGATAGTGAGAGGGAGAGAGAACATGAGATTGGGATAGTGAGAGGAGAGAGAACATGAGATTGGGATAGTGAGAGGGAGAGAGAACATGAGATTGGGATAGTGAGAGGGAGAGAGAACATGAGATTGGGAAAGTGAGAGGGAGAGAGAACATGAGATTGGGAAAGTGAGAGGGAGAGAAAACATGAGATTGGGATAGTGAGAGGGAGAGAGAACATGAGATTGGGAAAGGGAGAGGGAGAGAGAACATGAGATTGGGATAGTGAGAGGGAGAGAGAACATGAGATTGGGATAGTGAGAGGGAGAGAAAACATGAGATTGGGATAGTGAGAGGGAGAGAGAACATGAGATTGGGATAGTGAGAGGGAGAGAGAACATGAGATTGGGATAGTGAGAGGGAGAGAGAACATGAGATTGGGATAGTGAGAGGGAGAGAGAACATGAGATTGGGATAGTGAGAGGGAGAGAGAACATGAGATTGGGATAGTGAGAGGGAGAGAGAACATGAGATTGGGAAAGTGAGAGGGAGAGAAAACATGAGATTGGGATAGTGAGAGGGAGAGAGAACATGAGATTGGGATAGTGAGAGGGAGAGAGAACATGAGATTGGGAGAGAGAACATGAGATTGGGAAAGGGAGAGGGAGAGAGAACATGAGATTGGGATAGTGAGAGGGAGAGAGAACATGAGATTGGGATAGTGAGAGGGAGAGAACATGAGATTGGGATAGTGAGAGGGAGAGAGAACATGAGATTGGGATAGTGAGAGGGAGAGAGAACATGAGATTGGGATAGTGAGAGGGAGAGAGAACATGAGATTGGGATAGTGAGAGGGAGAGAGAACATGAGATTGGGAAAGTGAGAGGGAGAGAGAACATGAGATTGGGAAAGTGATAGGGAGAGAAAACATGAGATTGGGATAGTGAGAGGGAGAGAGAACATGAGATTGGGAAAGGGAGAGGGAGAGAAACATGAGATTGGGATAGTGAGAGGGAGAGAGAACATGAGATTGGGATAGTGAGAGGGAGAGAGAACATTAGATTGGGATAGTGAGAGGGAGAGAACATGAGATTGGGATAGTGAGAGGGAGAGAGAACATGAGATTGGGATAGTGAGAGGGAGAGAGAACATGAGATTGGGAAAGTGAGAGGGAGAGAAAACATGAGATTGGGATAGTGAGAGGGAGAGAGAACATGAGATTGGGAAAGGGAGAGGGAGAGAGAACATGAGATTGGGAAAGTGAGAGGAAGAGAAAACATGAGATTGGGAAAGTGAGAGGGAGAGAAAACATGAGATTGGGAAAGTGAGAGGGAGAGAAAACATGAGATTGGGAAAGTGAGAGGGAGAGAGAAACATGAGATTGGGAAAGTGAGAGGGAGAGAGAACATGAGATTGGGAAAGTGAGAGGAGAGAAAACATGAGATTGGGAAAGTGAGAGGGAGAGAGAACATGAGATTGGGATAGTGAGAGGAAGAGAGAACATGAGATTGGGAAAGTGAGAGGGAGAGAGAACATGAGATTGGGAAAGTGAGAGGGAGAGAGAACATGAGATTGGGAAAGTGAGAGGGGAGAGAAAACATGAGATTGGGATAGTGAGAGGGAGAGAAAACATGAGATTGGGATAGTGAGAGGGAGAGAGAACATGAGATTGGGATAGTGAGAGGGAGAGAGAACATGAGATTGGGAAAGTGAGAGGGAGAGAGAACATGAGATTGGGAAAGGGAGAGGGAGAGAGAACATGAGATTGGGAAAGGGAGAGGAGAGAGAACATGAGATTGGGAAAGTGAGAGGGAGAGAGAACATGAGATTGGGATAGTGAGAGGGAGAGAGAACATGAGATTGGGAAAGTGAGAGGGAGAGAGAACATGAGATTGGGAAAGTGAGAGGGAGAGAGAACATGAGATTGGGAAAGTGAGAGGGAGAGAAAAACATGAGATTGGGATAGTGAGAGGAGAGAAAACATGAGATTGGGATAGTGAGAGGAGAGAAAACATGAGATTGGGAAAGTGAGAGGAGAGAAAACATGAGATTGGGAAAGGGAGAGGGAGAGAGAACATGAGATTGGGAAAGTGAGAGGGAGAGAGAACATGAGATTGGGAAAGTGAGAGGGAGAGAGAACATGAGATTGGGATAGTGAGAGGGAGAGAGAACATGAGATTGGGAAAGTGAGAGGGAGAGAGAACATGAGATTGGGATAGTGAGAGGGAGAGAGAACATGAGATTGGGAAAGTGAGAGGGAGAGAGAACATGAGATTGGGATAGTGAGAGGGAGAGAGAACATGAGATTGGGAAAGTGAGAGGGAGAGAGAACATGAGATTGGGATAGTGAGAGGAGAGAGAACATGAGATTGGGAAAGTGAGAGGGAGAGAGAACATGAGATTGGGAAAGTGAGAGGGAGAGAGAACATGAGATTGGGAAAGTGAGAGGGAGAGAGAACATGAGATTGGGAAAGGGAGAGGGAGAGAGAACATGAGATTGGGAAAGGGAGAGGGAGAGAGAACATGAGATTGGGAAAGGGAGAGGGAGAGAGAACATGAGATTGGGAAAGTGAGAGGGAAAGAGAACATGATATTGGGAAAGTGAGAGGGAGAGAGAGAACATGAGATTGGGAAAGTGAGAGGGAGAGAGAACATGAGATTGGGAAAGTGAGAGGGAGAGAGAACATGAGATTGGGAAAGTGAGAGGGAGAGAAAACATGAGATTGGGAAAGTGAGAGGGAGAGAGAACATGAGATTGGGATAGTGAGAGGGAGAGAACATGAGATTGGGAAAGTGAGAGGGAGAGAGAACATGAGATTGGGAAAGTGAGAGGGAGAGAAAACATGAGATTGGGATAGTGAGAGGGAGAGAAAACATGAGATTGGGAAAGTGAGAGGGAGAGAGAACATGAGATTGGGATAGTGAGAGGGAGAGAAAACATGAGATTGGGATAGTGAGAGGGAGAGAGAACATGAGATTGGGATAGTGAGAGGGAGAGAGAACATGAGATTGGGATAGTGAGAGGGAGAGAAAACATGAGATTGGGATAGTGAGAGGGAGAGAGAACATGAGATTGGGAAAGTGAGAGGGAGAGAAAACATGAGATTGGGATAGTGAGAGGGAGAGAGAACATGAGATTGGGATAGTGAGAGGGAGAGAGAACATGAGATTGGGATAGTGAGAGGGAGAGAAAACATGAGATTGGGAAAGTGAGAGGGAAAGAGAACATGATATTGGGAAAGTGAGAGGGAGAGAGAACATGAGATTGGGAAAGGGAGAGGGAGAGAGAACATGAGATTGGGATAGTGAGAGGGAGAGAGAACATGAGATTGGGAAAGGGAGAGAGGTTGAGAACATGAGATTGGGAAAGGGAGAGGGAGAGAGAACATGAGATTGGGAAAGGGAGAGGGAGAGAGAACATGAGATTGGGAAAGGGAGAGAGGTTGAGAACATGAGATTGGGAAAGGGAGAGAGAACATGAGATTGGGAAAGGGAGAGAGGTTGAGAACAGAGGGGTATACTACAAAGCAGGATCAATGAGTTAGCCCATGGCGCTGGAAGTTTTGGGTGGGGGTGCTGTCAGTGGTGGTGGTGGGTGGGGGTGCTGTCAGTGGTGGTGGTGGGTGGGGGTGCTGTCAGTGGTGGTGGTGGGTGGGGGTGCTGTCAGTGGTGGTGGTGGGTGGGGGGGGATAAATATACACTGAACAAAAATATAAACGCAACATGTAAAAATTTCAAAGATTTTACTGAGTTACAGTTCATAGGAAATCAGCCAGATGGAATAATTCATTATGCCCTAATATATGGATTTCACATGACTGGAATACAAATATGGACCATAAAGAAAAGTAGGGGCGTGGATCAGAAAATCAGTCCGTATCTGGTGTGACCACCATTTGCCTCATTCAGTGCAACATCTTTGCATAGAGTTGACCAAGCTGTTGATTGTGGAATGTTGTCCCACTCCTCTTCAATGGCTGTGCGAAATTGCTGGATATTGGCAGGAACTGAAATACGCTGTCGTACACGTTGATCCAGAGCATCCCAAATATGCTCAATGGGTGACATATCTGGTGAATAAATTGTCTTCGATAAAATGTAATTGTGTTCGTTGTCTGTAGCTTGTGCCTGCCCATACCATTACCCCATCACCACCATGGGGCACCCTTCACAACGTTGACATTAGCAAACAGCTCGCCCACACGAAGCCATACACGCTGTCAGGAATCTGGTTTCTGACAGTTTGTGCAGAAATTCTTTGGTTGTGCAAAGCCATAGTTTCATCAGCTCTCCGTGTGGCTGGTCTCAGATGATCCACTGGGTGAAGAAGCCGGATGTTGAGGTCCTGGGTTGGTGTGGTTACACGTGGTCTGCGGTTGAGGAGGTCCTGGGCTGGCGTGGTTACACGTGGTCTGCGGTTGAGGAGGTCCTGGGCTGGCGTGGTTACACGTGGTCTGCGGTTGAGGAGGTCCTGGGCTGGCGTGGTCACACGTGGTCTGCGGTTGTGAGGGTGGTTGGACGTACTGCCAAATTCTCTAAAACGACGTTGGAGGCGGCTTGTGGTAGAGAAACTAGGGTAGCCTAGTGGTTAGAGCGTTGGACTAGTAACAGAAAGGTTGCAAGTTCAAATCCCTGAGCTGACAAGGTACAAATCTGTTGTTCTGCCCCTGAACAGGCAGTTAACCCACTGTTCCTAGGCCATCATTGAAAATAAGAATTTGTTCTTAACTGACTTGCCTTTTAAATAAAGGTAAAATAAAAATAAAAAAATGTTAGAGAAATTAACATTCAATTATCTGTCAACAGCTCTGGTGGACATTATTGCAGTCAGCATGACAATTGCATGCTACCTCAAAACTTGAGACATCTGTGGCATTGTGTTGTTTGACAAAACTGCATATTTTAGAGTGGCCTTTTATTGTCGCCAGCACAAGGTGCACCTGTGTAATGATCATTATGTTTAATCAGCTTCTTAAAATGCCACACCTGTCAGGTGGATGGATTATCTTGGCAAAAGAGAAATTCTCATTAAAAGGGATGTAAACAAAGTTGTGCACAAATTGAAAGAAATAAGCTTTTTGTGCTAATGGCAGCTATCTGGAATCTTTTATTTTAGCTCATAAAACATGGGACCAACACTTTACATGTTGCGTTTATATTTTTGTTCAGTGTAGCTATGTCAAATCGAATCAAATCAAATTTTATTTGACACATGCACAGAATACAACAGGTGTAAACCTTACCATGAAATGCTTACTTACAAGCTTTTAACCAACAATGCAGTTCAAGAAATAGAGTTGAGAAAAGTTCAATAAGTAACATAAGAATATTACATAATAATAACAAGGGTATATACTGGCATGCATAGATATACATACTATGCATGCCAGTCTTTCTTGGCTAAGAGTTCAGGAGAGGCTGACTGCATCACTTCTTCGTTTTATAAGAAACATTAATGTGTTGAAAATCCCAAATTGTTTGCATAGTCAATTTACACACAGCTCTGACACACACACTTATCCCACCAGACATGCCAACGGGGGTCTTTTCATAGTCCCCAAATCCAGAACAAATTCAAGAAAGCGTACAGTATTATATAGAGCCCTTATTGCATGGAACTTCCTTCCATCTCATATTGCTCAAATAAACGGCAAACCTGGTTTCAAAAAATAGATAAAGCAACACCTCGCGGCACAACGCCTCTCCCCTATTTGACCTAGATAGTTTGTGTGTATACATTGATATGTAGGCTACGTGTGCCTTTTTAAAAATGTACTGTATGTATTTCTGTCCTTGAGCTGTTCTTGTCTAATAATGTTCTGTATTATGTCATTCTGTATTATGTTACATGTTCTGTGTTGAACCCCAGGAAGAGTAGCTGCTGCTTTTGCAACAGCTAATGGGGATCCTAATAAAATACCAAAAATACCTAAATATACAGGGGATTGGTTAGGAGCCCGTAAAAATTGTAGCCATCAAAATGGCAGCCCATTTCAAGCTTATCTTTCTAAAAACAAACTATGTATTTCAGAAAATTCAGGCAAGTTAGTTGGCTAACTCCTTGATCTTGCGTTGTAGCAGGTTCGCAACATTCACTGGGGACACACATTCTGAAAATGCATTTTTGTACCCCCCAGTTTTATCAGTGGAATGTGATACAAAACAACATACCGGTGTGGTTTGGGACTATGCGGATGCCTCTGGCAGTCGGGTAGGCTGTTAGGGGTGTTTTTCCGACTTGATTAGGACCATGCCGACACCACAGAGCGGGCTGACAGGCTGTGTGAAGGCAAAGCTTCTGGAAGGCTGGCTGGGCCAGCATGGGATAGTTGAGCATAGTTCAGCATACGCGTTACGGTCTTTCACCGAGTTGTAAAAATAACAGAAACTAGTTCCTCTTTAGGTAACTGCTAACTCGTGTTTATTCGCAGTGCTGATCTATAATTGTAACTGACATGTAACGTTAGCTAATGTTTCATCCCCTCTCGACTGAGGTGAATGAATAAGCTACACTCGTGGGTAGCTTCCACAGCCAGGTCAGCTCTAGCTTCTAGTTATCTGTTAGATAGTAATACTAGCAGCCTCTTATCGCTATCTAACAGCACTTGTTTGTATGGAAATGTTTTGTAGCCTTTGTTTTGTCACGTTTCAGGAGTAAATTCACTTGGCAAGCTTTCGCCAGTTGATGTCCCGTTAGAAAAAGAGCTGGCCAACAGTTGGTTTACATTACAGTGGCGACCCGTCATTCAGGGCAGGTGGAGCACCATTCTAGAAAAATAATATATATATATATATATTATTATATATTATTTTTCTAGAATGGTGCCCCACCTGCCCTGAATGACGGGTCGCCACTGTAATGTAAACCAACTGTATATAAAAATACATACAGTGCCAGTCAAAAGTTTGGGCACACCTACTCATTCAAGGGTTTTTCTTTATTTTTACTATTTTACAAGGCAAAGGGTGGCTACTTTGAAGAATCTCAAATATAAAATATATTTGGATTTGTTTAACACTTTTTTGATTATTACATGATTCCATATGTGTTATTTCATAGTTGTGATGTCTTCACTATTATTCTACAATGTAGAAGATAGTAAAAATAAAGATAATGTCACGTTCGTCGTAAAGGGGAGACCAAAGTGCAGCGTGATTCGAATAAATTCTGCTTTTATTGAAGGAAGAACACGAAGGACAGTTAAACAAAAACAACATGACTCTATAACCAACGAGTGCAGACACAGGCAACTTCACATAGACAATAACCCACAAAATACCCAAAGAAGATGGCTGCCTAAATATGGTTCCTAATCAGAGACAAAGATAAACACCTGCCTCTAATTGAGAACCAATCTAGGCAACCATAGACCTACATAAACACCTAGATGGAAACAACCCCATAAATCTACAAAACACCTAGACAGTACAAAAACTCTAGATGAGACAAAAACACACATACCACCCTCGTCACACCCTGACCTAACAAAAATATATTTTAAAAAACAAAGAATACTCCGGTCAGGGCGTGACAGATAACCTTTTGAGTGAGTAGGTGTGTCCAAACATTTGACTGGTACTGTATATATACCAAAAAATATATGGGAGATTGGAAATGATGCAGACAATTACATTGGAAGCCATAATCTATCTGCAATATTAAATCTGATCTACCCATAACATTTTTTAAATAATATTATATATTTTTTATGATTTATTAATATGTCCCCCCCACTTCTAAAACCAAAGTTTCGCCCCTATGTTGTAGTGTACCCCTTAGGAGATGGGAAAGTGAGAGAGAACAGGCAATAGGAAAGTGAGGGAGAGTGAGTACAGGAGATATGAAAGTGAGGGAGAGTGAATACAGGAGATAGGAAAGCAGTGGTGTAAATTACTTAAGTAAAAATACTTTAAAGTACTACTTAAGCAGTTTTGGGGGGTATTTATATGTTTGACTACTTTTACTTTACTACATTCCTTAAGAAAATATTGTGCTTTTTACTCCATACATTTTCCTTGTCACCCATAAGTACTCGTTACATTTTGAATGCTTAGCAGGACATGAAAATAATCAAATTCACACACTTATCAACTTAACATCTATGGTCATCCCTACTGCCTCTGATCTGGCGGACTCACTAAACACATGCTTCGTTTGTAAATTGTGTCTGAATGTTGGAGTGTGCCCATTGCTTTCCTCAAATAAAATAAAAACAAGAAAATGGTGCCGTCTGGTTTGCTTAATATAAGGAATTTTAAATTATTTATACTTTTACTTTTGATACTGTATATTTTAAACAAAATACTTTTTATACTTTTATTCAAGTAGAATTTTACTGGGTGACTTTTACTTGAGTCATTTTGTATTAAGGTATCTTTACATTTACTCAAGTATGATAGTTGGGTACTTTTTCAACCACTGTGGGGAAGTGGGGGAGAGTAACTACAGGAGATGGGAAAGTGTGGGAGATTGAGAACAGGAGATGGGCAAGTGGGAGAGAGTGAGAGAGCGGGTGAGAATAGGAGATGGGCAAGTGGGAGAGAGTGATAGAGCGGGTGAGAACAGGAGATGGGAAAGTGGGAGAGAGTGAGAGAGCGGGTGAGAACAGGAGATGGGAAAGTGTGAGAGAGCGAGTACAGGAGATGGGAAAGTGTGAGAGAGAGTACAGGAGATGGGAAAGTGTGAGAGAGAACAAGAGATGGGAAAGTGTGAGAGAGAACAAGAGATGGGAAAGTGTGAGAGAGAACAGTAGATGGGAAAGTGTGAGAGAGAACAAGAGATGGGAAAGTGTGAGAGAGAACAGGAGATGGGAAAGTGTGAGAGAGAACAAGAGATGGGAAAGTGTGAGAGAGAACAATAGATGGGAAAGTGTGAGAGAGAACAGGAGATGGGAAAGTGTGAGAGAGAGTACAGGAGATGGGAAAGTGTGAGAGAGAACAAGAGATGGGAAAGTGTGAGAGAGAACAAGAGATGGGAAAGTGTGAGAGAGAGAGTACAGGAGATAGGAAAGTGTGAGAGAGAACAGGAGATGGGAAAGTGTGAGAGAGAGAGTACAGGAGATAGGAAAGTGTGAGAGAGAACAAGATATGGGAAAGTGTGTGAGAGAGAGTACAGGAGATAGGAAAGTGTGAGAGAGAGAGTACAGGAGATGGGAAGTGTGTGAGAGAGAGTACAGGAGATAGGAAAGTGTGAGAGAGTACAGGAGATGGGAAAGTGTGAGAGAGAGAGTACAGGAGATAGGAAAGTGTGAGAGAGAGAGTACAGGAGATAGGAAAGTGTGAGAGATAACAATAGATGGGAAAGTGTGAGAGAGAACAAGAGATGGGAAAGTGTGAGAGAGAACAGGAGATGGGAAAGTGTGAGAGAGAACAAGAGATGGGAAAGTGTGAGAGAGAACAAGAGATGGGAAAGTGTGAGAGAGAACAGGAGATGGGAAAGTGTGAGAGAGAACAAGAGATGGGAAAGTGTGAGAGAGAACAAGAGATGGGAAAGTGTGAGAGAGAACAAGAGATGGGAAAGTGTGAGAGAGAGTACAGGAGATGGGAAAGTGTGAGAGAGAACAAGAGATGGGAAAGTGTGAGAGAGAACAGGAGATGGGAAAGTGTGAGAGAGAGAGTACAGGAGATAGGAAAGTGTGAGAGAGAACAAGAGATGGGAAAGTGTGTGAGAGAGAGTACAGGAGATAGGAAAGTGTGAGAGAGTACAGGAGATGGGAAAGTGTGAGAGAGAGAGTACAGGAGATAGGAAAGTGTGAGAGAGAACAAGAGATGGGAAAGTGTGTGAGAGAGAGTACAGGAGATAGGAAAGTGTGTGAGAGAGAGTACAGGAGATAGGAAAGTGTGTGAGAGAGAGTACAGGAGATAGGAAAGTGTGAGAGAGAACAAGAGATGGGAAAGTGTATGAGAGAGAGTTCAGGAGATAGGAAAGTGTGAGAGAGTACAGGAGATGGGAAAGTGTGAGAGAGAGAGTACAGGAGATAGGAAAGTGTGAGAGAGAGAGTACAGGAGATAGGAAAGTGTGAGAGATAACAAGAGATGGGAAAGTGTGAGAGAGAACAAGAGATGGGAAAGTGTGAGAGAGAACAGGAGATGGGAAAGTGTGAGAGAGAACAAGAGATGGGAAAGTGTGAGAGAGAACAAGAGATGGGAAAGTGTGAGAGAGAACAGGAGATGGGAAAGTGTGAGAGAGAACAAGAGATGGGAAAGTGTGAGAGAGAACAAGAGATGGGAAAGTGTGAGAGAGAACAGGAGATGGGAAAGTGTGAGAGAGAACAAGAGATGGGAAAGTGTGAGAGAGAACAAGAGATGGGAAAGTGTGAGAGAGAGTACATGAGATGGGAAAGTGTGAGAGAGAGTACAGGAGATGGGAAAGTGTGAGAGAGAGTACAGGAGATGGGAAAGTGTGAGAGAGAACAAGAGATGGGAAAGTGTGAGAGAGAACAAGAGATGGGAAAGTAAGAGAGAGAGTACAGGAGATAGGAAAGTGTGAGAGAGAACAGGAGATGGGAAAGTGTGAGAGAGAGAGTACAGGAGATAGGAAAGTGTGAGAGAGAACAAGAGATGGGAAAGTGTGTGAGAGAGAGTACAGGAGATAGGAAAGTGTGAGAGAGTACAGGAGATGGGAAAGTGTGAGAGAGAGAGTACAGGAGATAGGAAAGTGTGAGAGAGAGTACAGGAGATAGGAAAGTGTGAGAGAGAACAAGAGATGGGAAAGTGTGTGAGAGAGAGTACAGGAGATAGGAAAGTGTGTGAGAGAGAGTACAGGAGATAGGAAAGTGTGTGAGAGAGAGTACAGGAGATAGGAAAGTGTGAGAGAGAACAAGAGATGGGAAAGTGTGTGAGAGAGAGTTCAGGAGATAGGAAAGTGTGAGAGAGTACAGGAGATGGGAAAGTGTGAGAGAGAACAAGAGATGGGAAGTGTGTGAGAGAGAGTACAGGAGATAGGAAAGTGTGAGAGAGTACAGGAGATGGGAAAGTGTGAGAGAGTACAGGAGATAGGAAAGTGTGAGAGAGAACAAAAGATGGGAAAGTGTGAGAGAGAACAAAAGATGGGAAAGTGTGAGAGAGAGAGTACAGGAGATAGGAAAGTGTGAGAGAGAGTACAGGAGATAGGAAAGTGTGAGAGAGTACAGGAGATGGGAAAGTGTGAGAGAGAGTACAGGAGATGGGAAAGTGTGAGAGAGAACAAGAGATGGGAAAGTGTGAGAGAGAACAAGAGATGGGAAAGTGTGAGAGAGAACAGTAGATGGGAAAGTGTGAGAGAGAACAAGAGATGGGAAAGTGTGAGAGAGAACAAGAGATGGGAAAGTGTGAGAGAGAACAGGAGATGGGAAAGTGTGAGAGAGAACAAGAGATGGGAAAGTGTGAGAGAGAACAATAGATGGGAAAGTGTGAGAGAGAACAATAGATGGGAAAGTGTGAGAGAGAACAGGAGATGGGAAAGTGTGAGAGAGAACAAGAGATGGGAAAGTGTGAGAGAGAACAAGAGATGGGAAAGTGTGAGAGAGAACAGGAGATGGGAAAGTGTGAGAGAGAGTACAGGAG
Source organism: Oncorhynchus nerka (assembly GCF_034236695.1). Lineage (NCBI taxonomy): Eukaryota > Metazoa > Chordata > Actinopteri > Salmoniformes > Salmonidae > Oncorhynchus > Oncorhynchus nerka. The sequence continues at coordinate 28,130,523 of NC_088403.1, read as the reverse complement.
ATGGGAAAGTGTGAGAGAGAACAAGAGATGGGAAAGTGTGAGAGAGAACAAGAGATGGGAAAGTGTGAGAGAGAGAGTACAGGAGATAGGAAAGTGTGAGAGAGAACAGGAGATGGGAAAGTGTGAGAGAGAGAGTACAGGAGATAGGAAAGTGTGAGAGAGAACAAGAGATGGGAAAGTGTGTGAGAGAGAGTACAGGAGATAGGAAAGTGTGAGAGAGTACAGGAGATGGGAAAGTGTGAGAGAGAGAGTACAGGAGATAGGAAAGTGTGAGAGAGAGAGTACAGGAGATAGGAAAGTGTGAGAGATAACAAGAGATGGGAAAGTGTGAGAGAGAACAAGAGATGGGAAAGTGTGAGAGAGAACAGGAGATGGGAAAGTGTGAGAGAGAACAAGAGATGGGAAAGTGTGAGAGAGAACAAGAGATGGGAAAGTGTGAGAGAGAACAAGAGATGGGAAAGTGTGAGAGAGAACAGGAGATGGGAAAGTGTGAGAGAGAACAAGAGATGGGAAAGTGAGAGAAAGTGTGAGAACAAGAGATGGGAAAGTGTGAGAGAGAACAAGAGATGGGAAAGTGTGAGAGAGAGTACAGGAGATGGGAAAGTGTGAGAGAGAACAAGAGATGGGAAAGTGTGAGAGAGAACAAGAGATGGGAAAGTAAGAGAGAGAGTACAGGAGATAGGAAAGTGTGAGAGAGAACAGGAGATGGGAAAGTGTGAGAGAGAGAGTACAGGAGATAGGAAAGTGTGAGAGAGAACAAGAGATGGGAAAGTGTGTGAGAGAGAGTACAGGAGATGGGAAAGTGTGAGAGAGAGAGTACAGGAGATAGGAAAGTGTGACAGAGAGAGTACAGGAGATAGGAAAGTGTGAGAGAGAACAAGAGATGGGAAAGTGTGTGAGAGAGAGTACAGGAGATAGGAAAGTGTGTGAGAGAGAGTACAGGAGATAGGAAAGTGTGTGAGAGAGAGTACAGGAGATAGGAAAGTGTGAGAGAGAACAAGACATGGGAAAGTGTATGAGAGAGAGTTCAGGAGATAGGAAAGTGTGAGAGAGTACAGGAGATGGGAAAGTGTGAGAGAGAGAGTACAGGAGATAGGAAAGTGTGAGAGAGAGAGTACAGGAGATAGGAAAGTGTGAGAGATAACAAGAGATGGGAAAGTGTGAGAGAGAACAAGAGATGGGAAAGTGTGAGAGAGAACAAGAGATGGGAAAGTGTGAGAGAGAACAAGAGATGGGAAAGTGTGAGAGAGAACAAGAGATGGGAAAGTGTGAGAGAGAACAGGAGATGGGAAAGTGTGAGAGAGAACAAGAGATGGGAAAGTGTGAGAGAGAACAAGAGATGGGAAAGTGTGAGAGAGAACAGGAGATGGGAAAGTGTGAGAGAGAACAAGAGATGGGAAAGTGTGAGAGAGAACAAGAGATGGGAAAGTGTGAGAGAGAGTACAGGAGATGGGAAAGTGTGAGAGAGAACAAGAGATGGGAAAGTGTGAGAGAGAACAAGAGATGGGAAAGTAAGAGAGAGAGTACAGGAGATAGGAAAGTGTGAGAGAGAACAGGAGATGGGAAAGTGTGAGAGAGAGAGTACAGGAGATAGGAAAGTGTGAGAGAGAACAAGAGATGGGAAAGTGTGTGAGAGAGAGTACAGGAGATAGGAAAGTGTGAGAGAGTACAGGAGATGGGAAAGTGTGAGAGAGAGAGTACAGGAGATAGGAAAGTGTGAGAGAGAGTACAGGAGATAGGAAAGTGTGAGAGAGAACAAGAGATGGGAAAGTGTGTGAGAGAGAGTACAGGAGATAGGAAAGTGTGTGAGAGAGAGTACAGGAGATAGGAAAGTGTGAGAGAGAACAAGAGATGGGAAAGTGTGTGAGAGAGAGTACAGGAGATAGGAAAGTGTGAGAGAGAACAAGAGATGGGAAAGTGTGTGAGAGAGAGTTCAGGAGATAGGAAAGTGTGAGAGAGTACAGGAGATGGGAAAGTGTGAGAGAGAACAAGAGATGGGAAGTGTGTGAGAGAGAGTACAGGAGATAGGAAAGTGTGAGAGAGTACAGGAGATGGGAAAGTGTGAGAAAGAACAAAAGATGGGAAAGTGTGAGAGAGAACAAAAGATGGGAAAGTGTGAGAGAGAGAGTACAGGAGATAGGAAAGTGTGAGAGAGAGTACAGGAGATAGGAAAGTGTGAGAGAGTACAGGAGATGGGAAAGTGTGAGAGAGTACAGGAGATGGGAAAGTGTGAGAGAGAACAAAAGATGGGAAAGTGTGAGAGAGAGAGTACAGGAGATAGGAAAGTGTGAGAGAGAACAAGAGATGGGAAAGTGTGTGAGAGAGAGTACAGGAGATAGGAAAGTGTGAGAGATTACAGGAGATGGGAAAGTGTGAGAGAGAACAAAAGATGGGAAAGTGTGAGAGAGAGAGTACAGGAGATAGGAAAGTGTGAGAGAGAGTACAGGAGATGGGAAAGTGTGAGAGAGAGAGTACAGGAGATGGGAAAGTGTGAGAGAGTACAGGAGATGGGAAAAGGATTGTTTGATGAGTCTAATGAAGATTAATCACCCAGAGAGGAAGCTGTTGCCCCCCACCTCCTAGCAGAGATACAGGAAACTCATCTAATCTATCAAAGTGCTCATATTACAGCTGAGGTTTGTCGACAGGCGGTACGCAGACACTCCAAACAGATTGAGGTTGGTGCTGCAAACAGACAGAGACATCCCAGTCCCACTGGCTGTAAAGGGAGGTGACACTTTAAAAGTGGCCAATATGCTGCTCTAATTATCCTTCTATAAATGATTGGCACTAATGTCTAAGGCCATTGCAATAGACACGGGTGCATCTACATCATGGGAGCCAAAGGGTGTCACTGGCAGAGCCCAGAAGACCACACTAAGATCTACAAGGGATCTACTACTGGTAGGTTAATCTCCCCAACTCACAATGTCAGTGGCTCTGGGGTTGAGACCTTGTCTTGCAACCTAGAGGTCATAGGTTCAAATCTTATATCTGGCACTTCTGTCGAAAATTCTCCATCTCTCAATGTCAAATATACAAAGAGACGAGGCAAAAGTGTGATGGGTCAGTGGCTCTGGGGATAAATATCTACTTCGAAGCTAAGGGTTTGGGGTTCAAGTCTCATCACCTGTGCTTTTGATTCAATTTCTGCACCTATCAATGCCACAGAGTAAGGATCTTGCCACCTAAGCACAGGGTTGTAGGTTTGAAACATAGGTGCCAGCTCCTGAGCATGGTTGCCTACTGAGGACTCTGCTGGTCAGTGAGTCAGAGCCACTTTGGGAGCTGCTGCCACACAAAGGCAGAGGGGGGGAAATTCCTGGGGTTCCCCCCTGCGTTTCCAGACAATAGGTTATTTTTTCTCCATAACCACTGCACTTTGAGGGGACCGCAGGTATTCATCCTCATGAATTCTGATAGCCTTTCAACTATCCCAGAGCGTCAACACAACCAGGTGATGAGCCAGGGATCAAACCTGCAACCCTGCGCTTCAGAGGCGAGAACCTTAACACAGAGCCACCGGCTCTTTCACACTCTGAATGTGAAGAAATACACACAAGCTAAGGATTGAACCCACAGCCACAGATTCCTCCACATATCTGTATATTTCAGATGGAAAGGCACCGCTGCAGAATTACATAACAGAAACCATATTCCAGCTCTGCATAGTAGATACAACTTCAATATAAGACAGTTACACACTAGCTGCCACTGCCATTACAGGAGACAAGTTGAGAAAGTAGTGTACTCATGACCTCTGGTGGACACAGTGGGAGTCATTCCAGAGAGCTCCACTAGTTCTGACTGAACTCTCCCCCCTCTTCACCTTCCACAACACCTAAAGCCACGGAACAATAACGTAGGCCTCGATTCAATCAGGTGGAGCATTAACCCGAACTGGCTGAAATCCACATAGAGGATGTTTGGAGGTGTAACTGTGGTAGGAGATGACGGATCTTGTGCGTCACCAACCACTCCCTTCCTTATTATCCCAACTGCATTAGCAGTTCAAAACGGCGCTAGAAATTGTAGGCTCTATAGATGCTAGAAATAATTACAGGAAGTCAAGTGTTTCCCCTATACGTGTCTATGGGAACAGCTATACCAGACTAATCGAGGTGTAGACAATAGAACATCGCGCATTGACATGTTTGAACTTGTAACGGGATGCATGGGATTTGTCAGATATAAACTTGGGTGTGGTTTCATTGCATCCAATGGCAGTGTCCGCAATAAAGGAACACAAGGAGCCACTTGTGGATCTCTAACGCGGTTCCACCTCCGTAAAAATGACCGCTATGTGGATGTCGGCTAGCGCGGATCTCTTAGAATCTAGCCCAAGGTTTGAATCGAGCCAGGGCAGCAGTTTCAACTAAAAATGGTTCCCTGATCATTGACTTAACCGTGGTATGGTTGATTGAAATCCTATGTCCAACTCTAAAGTCAAACTTCAGAAACTCCCCATCATTATAAGGAAGAGGGCAGGATGACCACACAGTGAGGGTTTGAAGGAGGGGTGTCCTCTGCATCATCAGATTTAGGTTGCAGGTTCAAGAGCATCCAATGAAAGTATGAGTAAAAACAGAATTCCTTATCTAGAATACAATCTCCACTTTGGTTTAGCAAACAAAAGACTTGAGGTTTAATTCTATATGTGGGAATCACTGCCGCTGTTCTAGTCTGGTGGAAGTGTCGCCGCCGTGTCGGCTCTCCACAGTCGACTGGGCGGTGATCTGCAGGGTTCAGTCCCCGAAGTCTCCCCCTTTCCTTCAGAACTGAGCTGTTCTCGACCCAACCAAACAGCCATGGAGATACGTCACTCGCTGTGGAATTCGAAGAAAGCATAATCTGGCAACGGGAGATGTTGAGCCTGAACCTGACACAGACCAGAAACAACTTTGCCGCCCTGGATCCAGAGGTTCCGGTGCCTTCTTCCGTGGGGTGCTTCCCATTCAAGATCGGATCTGGAGGTACCTGTGTCTTCGTCCTCTGTTCTGTCTCGCTCTCCGGTGGCTTCTACCTCGGGTTCAGATCCTCGGAGCTCCCACCTTCATCAGGCCGTGAAGCTGCCTGAGAGACCGGCCCATTCAACATCACCAGCTGTCATCATAGGCAGCTCTATGGTGAGAAACATCTCGGTACCCAAGGCAAAAACCCTGTGCTACCCAGGAGCACGAGTACAGGACATAACAAGGCTGCTTCCAACTGTTCTACCACAGATGCCGGGAGCTGACACTGTCGTAGTCCATGTGGGGGTCAAACAACATCAGGAGGGCTAGCTCGGAACATCTGAAAATGGATTGTAAAGAACTGATTTTAGCATTAAAAGACTCCAAAAAACGGCCAATCATTTCAAGTCCAATACCATCATTTGGCCGCGGGTGTGAAAGATTCAGCAGACTGCTGGCATTACACATCTGGCTAAAAGATCACTGTAGCTCTGCTGGAGTCACTTTTATAGAAAACTTTGACACCTTCTGGAAACAGAAGATACTCTACAGGAGTGACGGGAGTCCACCCAAATCATCTTGGCTTCTGGACTCTTCTGTCCACGCATTTGAAGGCTGCGTTGAAACAATGACGTATCAATGACCCGAGACCAGCTTAGTTAATCCCTACCATTGTGACAATGAGTCATCATAATGCTGCATCAAATGTACATTATCCCAGGGGCGTTGGCAGACACAATGTAAGTCACTTCATTTATGTCCCCCTAACTGCCCTGAATAGCTCTGTTGATCCTACAGCTATTGTAGCACTGAAGCAGTGTGCCCTAGTAGGAAGACCACTTTGTGCAGCTCACCCTGCACTACCAGCTTCAATATTTATATGATTGTTTATAAATAACATGAGCAAGTCTACTTCTGATAAGCTTTGCAGTAAAGCAATAAAAACAATCAAGCAAACCAGCAAAGAGATAAAAAATAGCCCATATTAACATATGCAGCCTGAGAAACCAGGTCCGTGAAGTTAATAACTTGCTTGTAACAGATGACATTCATATTCTGACTCTCTCTGAAAGGCACTTAGATAATACTTTTGAGGATACAGTGGTAGCAATACATGGTTATAACATCTACTGAAAAGACAGAAATGCCAACGGAGGCGGTGTTGCGGTCTATATTCAGAACCACATTCCTGTAAAGCTTAGAGACGATCTAATGTTAAATACTGTTGAAGTAATATGGCTACAGGTTCATCTGCCTCACCTAAATCCCATTCTTGTGGGAAGCTGCTATACACCACCAACTGCTAACAGACTGTATCTGGATAATATGTGTGAAATGCTTGATAATGTATGTGATATCAACAGAGAAGTCTATTTTCTGGGTGATTTAAATATTGACTGGCTCTCATCAAGCTGCCCACTCAAGAAAAAGCTTCAAACTGTAACCAGTGCCTGCAACCTGGTTCAGGTTATCAGTCAACCTACCAGGGTAGTTACAAACAGCACAGGAATGAAATCATCAACATGTATTGATCACATCTTTACTAATGCTGCAGAAATGTGCTTTAAAGCAGTATCCAAATCCATAGGATGTAGTGATCACAATATAATAGCCATATCTAGGAAAACCAAAGTTCCAAAGGCTGGTCCTAATATAGTGTATAAGAGGTCAAACAATAGGTTTTGTAGTGGTTCATATGTTGAGGATGTAAAGAATATTTGCTGGTCTGTGGTGTGTAATGAGGAGCAACCAGACGCTGCACTTGACACATTTATGAAACTGCTTATTCCAGTCACTAATAAACACGCACCCATTAAGAAAATGACTGGAAAAACCTCAATCCCTGTGGATTGATGAGGAATTGAAAAATTGGTTGAGATGAATGAGGCAAAAGGTATGGCAAATAAATCCGGCAGCACAACTGATTGGCAAACGTAGGACAAATTAAGAAATCATGTGACTAAACTAAATAAAAATAAAAACAAACTATAATATGAAACAAAGATAAATGATATAAAGAATGATAGTAAAAAGCTTTGGAGGACCTTAAATTATATTTTGGGGAAAAAAGCCAACTCGGTTCCATCATTCATTAAATCAGATGGCTCATTCATCACAAAACCCACTGACATTGCCAACTACTTTAATTACTTTTTCATTGGCAAGATAAGCAAACTTAGGGATGACCTGCCAGCAACAAACTCTGAAACTACACATCCAAGTATATCTGGCCAAATTATGAAAGACAAGAATTGTACTTTTGAATTTCGTTAAGTCCGCGTGGAAGAGGTGAAACGTTTTGTTGTTGTCTATCAACAATGACAAGCCACCGGGGTCTGACAATCTGGATGGAAAATTACTGAGGATAATAGCGGCCGATATTGCCATTCCTATTTGCCACATCTTCAATTTAAGCCTACTAGAGAGCGTGTGCCCTCAGTCCTGGAGGGAAGCAAAAGTCATTCTGCTATCTAAGAATAGTAAAGCCTCCTTTACTTGCTCAAATAGCCGACCAATCAGACTGTTTACCAACCCTTAGTAAACTTCTGGAAAAAATTGTGTTTGATACAATGCTATTTGACAGTAAACAAATTGACAACAGACTTTCAGCACGCTTATAGGGAAGGACACTCAACAAGCACAGCACTTACACAAATGACGGATTATTGGCTGAGAGAAATTGATGATAAAATGATTGTGGGTGTCACGTCCTGATCTGTTTCACCTGTTCCTGTGATTGTCTCCACCCCCCCCAGGTGTCGCTTATTTTCCCCAGTGTATTCATCCCTTTGTTTCCTGTCTCTCTGTGCCAGTTCGTCTTGTATGTTAGTCAAGTCAACCAGCATGTTTTTACCGTACTCCTTTTGCTATTCTCTTTTTGACAGTCTTCCCGGTTTTGACTCCTGCATGACTCTAGACTACTTCCCCGCCTGCCTGATCATCCTGCCTGCCCTGACCTTGATTCTGCCTGCCCTTCGGTACCTTTTGGACTCTGAACTGGTTCTGACCCTTTTGCCTATCCAGGACCATTCTCTCGCCTTCCCCTATTGGATGAATAAATATTGTAAAACTCCAACCATCTGCCTCCTGTGTCTGCATCTGGGTCTCACCTTGTGTCATGATAGTGGGGGCTGTCTTGTTAGACTTCAGTGCAGCTTTTGACATTATAGATCATAGTCTGCTGCTGGAAAAAATGTATGTGTTATGGCTTTACACCCCCTGCTATGCTGCGGATAAAGAGTTGTCTAACAGAACACAGAGGGTGTTCTTTAATGGAAGCATCTCAAACATAATCCAGGTAGAATCAGGAATTCCCCAGGGTAGCTTTTTAGGCCCCTTGCTTTTTTCAATCTTTACTAATGACATGGAACTGGCTTTGAGTAAGTCCAGTGTGCTTATGTATGCGGATGACTCAACACTATACACGTCAGCTACTACAGCGACTGAAATGACCCCAACACTTAACAAAGCCAAGCTCTGCCTTAACAAAGCAGGTCCTATAGGCCCTAGTTTTATCGCACCTAGACTACTGTTCAGTAGTGTAGTCAGGTGCCACAAAGAGGGACTTGGGAAAATGACAGTTGGCTCAGAACAGGGCAGCACAACTGGCCTTTAAAAGTACATGGAGAGCTAACATTAATGACATGCATGTCAATCTCTCACGGCTCAACGTGGAAGAGAGATGGACTTCATCGTTACTTGTTTTTCGAAGAGGAGTTGACAAACAAGCTGAATGCACCAAGCTGTCTGTTTAAAATACTAGCAGACAGCTTGGACACTCCTGCATACCCCACAAGACATGCCACCAGACAAACAGACAGTCCCCAAGTCCAGAACAGACTATGGGAGGCACACAGTACTACATAGAGCCATGACTACATGGAATTCTATTAACTGATGCAGGTAACTGATGCAAGTAGTATAATCAGATTTAAAAAGCGTAAACATACACCTTATGGAACAATGGGGACTGTGAAGAGACACACACAAAGGTACAGACATGCATACGCACACATTGTGATGTTGTTGTATGGTGGTATTGAACATTTTGTGCTGTGGATATGTGGTGGTGTAGGGATGTTATATGATGTAAGGTTTTATCTTTAGCTCATTCAGTACAAACATAGTTCACCGTTTCATCTGCTTTATGTGTTATGTGGGTGCTTTGGTGTGTTTGGACCCCATGAAGAGAAGGTCCTGCTTTGGCAGGAGCTTAATAAATGCAAATACAAAATACAAAGGAAGGCCTACTTTTGTTTTCTCATAGTACTTTAAACAAACTTTGTAATAACCAAATAGACACTGGATGTTTTGAGGCAAAATATTTATTCAATATATGTAGAGTTAATATCCAACTTACATTTTCAGAAATGCTCCCAAAATGACTTACTATTGGATTTAGACAGTACTCTGCTGCCATCTGGTGACTATGAAGAAACATGCTGCTGGAACATCTTTTTATTTCCATTAGTCTGATCTGAACAGTCTCATAAAAACATATGATGCTGTTAAACTTTATGCACCACTAAATAAGTATTTTCCTTCAAATAACAAAAGGCCACAGTAAGTGCTACCTATCGCTTGTGCATGAATTGTAAAAGGTAAACCATTAAGGTTATGAGGTGGTTAGAGCCCATAAATGTGATCCACTATTACATGATTTCTATTGAAGCTTGGGTGTGTTGTTTGTTTACCTCTCCTGCTTGTTCCTATGCAGGCTCTCCAGTATGGGAAGCATCCTCGGCTCCTCGTGGGTGTTTGATTCCTGGTCCACACCCAGTGAACCCCTGTGTATCTGTGGGTCCACAGTCACCAACATGACGGAGGATCATTAGGATGGAGACATCTGCCTCCACTTCTCCCCTGCTGGGATAGGACATACTATTCTTGATTTCTGAGGGCTGTACTTAAATGTCCTCCAGGACTGTAATAAAATGATTAAATAATTTCTGCAAATAAAAACTGTACACAAAGTGAAAACAATCTACTAGTATCCCTCTGTGTATCAGTCAGGCAGCATACTGTGCTGTTTATTTGAGTAGTTACTCTTGTTGGGGCAGACTTGGTTTGCAGACACCGCTGCCACAATTACAGGCCTAATAGGCCATTAAATTAACACACACAGCGGGTGAACTGTGGGAGTGTCACACTCTCCCCAATGCCTTAACCTCGTTAGGTGTGACATTAATATAAGTGATGGGACATAAAGTGTGACACTAACACGGTGAGCGAGACAGAGTTTCTAACTGGGAGAGATAGATAACGAGAGATTGCACTGATTACCACCTGTGACTCAGACTCCTAGACTAGCTAACTGTTCCCAAAAGAACACGGTGGTCTCGATCTCTTCTGTAACGGGTTATTGACCCCTGACGCTGGTGAAATCGTTTCATTTGTTTGTTTGTGACTTCTCTACAGCACTCCTAGTTTGCTTTGTAATTGAATGAGGCTGCGGTTCATTGTTTTCCATAATGTGTGTTCAACAACAAGTGACAAACACATAAATGCATACATTGCTTGACTAAATTGTTGTGACTGTTTCGGAATAGAATCTAGATGTTTGAAACCCATTAAACGGTAATAAACATCCAACCCTGCTACAGTATACCCTGTGTATTGTGTCTAGTCTCTTTATATAGTAACCTCAAAACAAACACGTCAATGTGTAGACATTGCTAGTGACGTGTAGTGAAATCTCAGAACGATTTATTCTCATTTGAAGTCAGCCAAGGAGGCACAGGCCCCCAGTTAGCATAACCTTTAAGCAGTCTCTATGTTCTTCCAATAACACTCTCAAAGGTAAACACTCTACCGCACTGCGCTGCACACATTATACACCATCTTTGTTTCTCAACGCCTCTGTTAGAAGAGGGCCACATCACTAGGAAGCACAAGTAACAGCGTTAAGAACGTACCGTAAACTCCCTCCACAGCTAGCTAGAAATGTCGCCGATGGAGAATTCGAATTAGATATTTTTGGATAGCATAAACGGTTGGTACGTTGTCAAAGAGGGCAGTCGTGTGTTTGCGAGCATAGAATCACTGGTTCAAGCCAGGTATGGGGACAGGGACAGTGGAGGAAAGCAAAAATGTTAGCAGCGCACTGATGTCCGTTTCATACACACACAAGAGAGCCAAACAGATTTGTATACTAAGACTACGACCCACACCGGGGCTGGTATAATATTAGACATTCAGTCCAGTATCTAGATGTGTCATAGAAAGAGAGTATGTGATATTATGCCTGTTTTAAAAAGTGGGTACTGTAGATAATGTACCTGGAAACTGGCAGGCATAAAATGACTTTCAGGATGAACGGGTTCTGTAGAATACAATATGTGCCCATCCCCACTATCTGTGTATAAAAGCTTATCACTGTTCTGCAAACACAACTGCTCTGTTTGTTCTCAAGGGCCTTAGTCATGGGCTATTGGTACTGTGCAGTTTTGCAAAACCTTCAGATCATATGGATAGGTTCAGGCCAAGTTATAACATTGTTTTAACATTCTATTTGTACCTTGTTATAAGTTGATAATGTATCGATCAGATAATAAGTGCCTATTCAGGCTGACTTGGTTGTGCATACAAGCAGTTTCCTCTCCCTCAGTGGGATCACTGGTATGTAAACACTATACAGTATAGATAGAGAACATCCTATCTCAGTGGACTGACTGAGTTTTGTGTGAAACAGTCCAGCCAAGCATAGTACAGTGGATACTTCACACTAAGAATAAATAGAGGTTGGTTTGTCTTGTTGATGGCCCGCTAAGATAAGAAGAGCGGTATCACTTTACAGAATATACACTTTAGTAGTAATAACAGTGATCTTCAGCATTCAATAACAAATACAAGGGTTAAGGCTATGAGTTGCTGGTTACAAATAATAACAGAATAGCAGAATACATTTTGTGTAATATATATATATTTAAAAAATAAATAAAAAATTAAGTAGCCTATTCTAAATAACCTATAAAATACTTTCAGGCCACCTGATGCTTTCACTTGAAATGTATGATATGGGAACGCTGAGAAATAGTTATTTTAATATTTAATATCAATATCATGAATTTATACTCTACCCGGTTTATTAACAGGCTATTAGCAGGACTCGTGCGCAGTTCTTTTCATTGTGCCTATGAGACTACTTTTCCTTTGTTGGTAAGTGTTTGTCTATCAATTAAAAAGGTGCAAGTGACAACTAGTGATATTTTACTATTCGCCACCTATGTGCGGCAACCTCGTTTCGGATCCAACATGGCGGGTGAGATAAGCCCGTCGTGCGGCGCATTGCTACCTGGAGTGGGATCGATTGCACAGCGCCCTGCAGGGGTTCCATAGTGAGTTTGAGAAGTGTTCTGTTCTGGGAGAGCGCTGACTTCCTGGTACGGGACAATGGACATGTTTTACTCTAGTTTGGCTGGGAAAACACACGCAGCGATGTGATCAAGACGGACACGTCGAGTTAGAACAAGGTAAACCTGTCCTTCCGATTTTCAAAATGTTCTGGGAAATATAATTTATCAACTTCCCCGATATGGATGTCAGTGTACTACTGTTGGCTAAACGCTAGCAAGCGGACTGCGGCTTTGAAAGTGGCATTATGTGATGGGAACCAGGGGCACGCGTTTGTGCAGTGTTCGCATTGAACGACTCGGTATGCGGGATTATTCCAGTGTTTTGTTTACAATCGGGAATATGGTTTAATAGCTCCAAACTTTGTTCTTGTGTATATTCATCGAGGCCTACCTAGCCAAACCCCCGGACGGCCTCCTGCAGCAGAGTCGATGTTGGTAGACTGCAGAAACACTAATCAAGCTCTCCCATTGGTCACAGACCTGCATTTCGCAGATCTGGTTGGCTTGGCTTTCCTTTCACTCATTTGACGTTTGTGGAGATTTCAACGATTCTCCTGTAGCCTAATTGATTTAAGGGGATCAATTGTAGAATTAAACGATTTGAATAAGAGTTATTGAATGGTATTTTGCACGTGTGACTGTGTTGAGTAAATAAGGCGATCCATGTTTCTTTACCACGTCTGGGACTATTGGGTACTGTAGTAGCGATGAACTGCATGGGAGAATGGGTATAGTAACGTAGTTACCTTTTGTAGCAGTGCCTCAATCCTATCCCGTTTCGGGATAATGCGGCTTAACACATTCTTGGCTTTACGGCTCGCCCGAAAAAAAACTGCGTTGGGGATAGTTTGTAGCTATGCCACAAAGAGCGAACATGGAACTCGCAAACCGATATATTGTATTACAAATGCCACCCACGAATGAAAGTTTCCTGCCTGGCTTCCACCCAGAAGCATGAGAGCAGATCACACAAACAAATCATGTTTATCAGTATCAACGCTGCCTGTTTATGACAGGTAGTGGACGTTATGATATATGGGAGATAAAATATTCGCGTTATCAGGCAGCGTTGTTGCTGAGTATCGCATTTCTCGTGCAGTGGCTCACGAGCCCTCCCCGTCGTGTCTCTTGCCGCCGAATGGCCTGGACGATGAGGAATGGATTTGTTTACCTGTCACAGCCTCCTGCATCAAAGAAAGATACGCCATTTGCTGACAGATGCATCGTTTAAAGCCTTTTAAAAAAATTTGATTAGCAATGAGTTATGTCGTGCTGCGGTTTCACATGCCACCCATAGGTAGGCTATGCCAATCACCCTAGTGAGTATACAAATTCTACGCGTTGGAATTAGCCTGGAATTATCTGCATTAACAAACGCAACCTGGACTCAGGGGTAGACGTAACATAGTTCATGTGAATCTCCATCCATTTAGTATATGTTATGTTTCGTTTGGTATTAGATGTGACAAATGGGGAAACTATTCACGTTTAAACAGCTGTTTTCTTTCTCGGTTTTCCATTAAAATTATACTAAATTCATTAAAGTCCACGTGAATTCACATTGCAGATGGTCTACATCGGGCTTACTGCGGTGAGAGAAAATGGTATAATTTATGCTGCTGGTGCCCTTACTTTTTTCATGAGTGCTGCATGTATCTTGTCGTCAGCCAATCACAAGTCATCAAACTGGTACTAGGCTACAGTCACAGAGCTAGACCCTCCCTATGGCAAGTTATTAGGATATACACTGCATGGCCAAAAGTATGTGGACACTTGCTTGCTGAACATCTCATTCCAAAATCATGGGCATTAATATGGAGTTCCAATTCATATTCAGGGCTCTGTGCAGGCCAGTCAAGTTCTTCCACACCGATCTCGATTAACCACTTCTGTATGGACATTGCTTTATGTACGGGGACATGGTTATGCTGAAACAGGAAAGGGCCTTCCCCAAACTGTTGCCACAAAGTTGGAAGCACAGAATTGTCTAGAATGTCATAGTATGCTTTAGCGTTAAGATTTCCCTTCACTGGAACTAAGGGGCTTAGCCCGAACCATTAAAAACATCCCCAGACCATTATTCCTCCTCCACCAAACTTGGCAGTTTGCACTATGCATTCGGGCAGGTAGCGTTCTCCTGGCATCCCCCAAAACCAGATTAGTCCGTCTGTCTGCTAGAATGTGAAGTGTCATTCATCACTCTAGAGCAGGGGTGTCAAAGTCAAATGGACGGAGGGCCAAATAAAAAAATCAGCTACAAGACGAGGGCCGGACTGTTCGAATGTTCATTGAAAATTTTTTAAATGACGCATATAGTCTAGTGAACCTAATTGAACCTACTGAAAACCTAACAAATATATTACAATATGATCAGATAAATAAAGCAATATTTTCTTATGGCTCTGTCAGTAATCTTTAATTTTCAACAGACACAAAAGACAAATTTCCTTTATATAAATATCCCCATAACATGAACATTAAATGAAAGAAACCGGTATTCAAGGCACCATCAGTAGACTATATTTTCTATTTTAGCAAAAGTGGGCTAAATTTACTTCAAAGAAAAAACAATAATAGCAATTTTCTATCATCCACTCAACTGAAATATTTTTAAAATATAATTGGATTGAAATACAAAAAAATAAAGTGCAAAAATCTATTAATCAAAAACAACACTTTGTTTAAGGAGAAGTAACATGCAGTGAAAACAAATATTAAATTTTAACTTTTAAACTTGAACTGAGTAAAAACTCTAAATATGTGATTGCACAGTAATGTTCACTTGTTTGAGGTTGAGGGTGATACTTGGTGGTGTCCCATCTTTTCCACAAGTTCATCAATGTTCGGGGTAAGGCTCTGAGCTGAAGAAATCCTCAGAATTGAGTGGAGGTGTTCAGCAGTAAGTCGACTTCTGTGTGATGTTTTGTTCAGGTTCATCAAAGAAAACAGTTGTTCACACAGGTATGTGCTGCCAAACATAGACAACGTTTGAGCAGCCTGGATGCGCAGCTGGGGCATTGTGCCGGGAGGAAACGGGCGAACTCCGCAGCACCCACTGCCGCAATTTTGCCCTCAGTGCATCATTGCATTGGAGGTCAATCAACTCCATTTGGAGGTTTGGTGGTGAGCTTTCCACGTCAACAGCAAATGGGTTACCGAGCAGTTCCAACCTGCTTTTTTGTGCTTCAAAGTCAGCAAATCGGCGTCGAAAGTCAGCGGCAAGCATACCTATTTTATCAGCCAACTGTGTACTCGGGAACGCACTGGTAGAGAGCTTCTCTTTCATGGTCTGGCAGCTGGGAAAGTGGCTCAAATTTTCTTTCCGCATCTGCGTCTCCCACAGAGTCAGTTTGGTTTTAAATGCCTTCACTGTACTGTACATATCAGAGATGACACGATCCCGACCCTGCAGCTGCAAGTTTATTGCATTCAGATGACTCGTAATGTCACACAGAAAAGCCATTTCACACAGAAACATTTCGTCTCGGAGTTGTGTTGTGTCTTTCCCTTTGCTGTCCAAGAACAGACAAATCTCCTCACGAAGCTCGAAACATCTTTGAAGCACCTTTCCCTGGCTTAGCCATCGCACCTCTGTGTGATAAGGCAAATCACCATGCTCCGTTTCTAACTCCGTCAGAAATGCCTTGAACTGGCGGTGATTCAAACCTTTGGCTCTGATAAAGTTAACTGTGCGTGATGATGCTCATTACATGCTCCATTTTCAAGGCTTTACCGCACAACGCTTCCTGGTGTATGATACAATGATAAGCTGTCAGCTCACCTGTCGCGTTTTCCTCTTGCATCTTTTCCCGTATCTTCGCCACCAGTCCGCTCCTGTGTCCACACATCGCAGGTGCTCCGTCGTTGTCAAACCCACGAGTTTTTCCCAAGGCAGCTCCATCTCATTTACACATCTTGACACCTCTTCATACAAATCATGCCCCGTAGTTGTGCCATGCATAGGACGTAAAGCCAAAAACTCCTCTGTCACGCTTTAGGTTGGAGTCCACTCCGCGGATGAAAATTGACAACTGGGCAATGTCAGAAATGTCGGTGCTCTCATCCACAGCCAAGGAATATGCAATAAAATCTTTTCCCTTTTTCACAAGCTGCTCTTTTAGATTGATGAACAACTGGTCTACTCTCTCGGCAATGGTGTTTCTGCTCAGACTCACATTTAAAAAGAGTTGCCTTTTTCTGGGCAAACTTCGTCACAAACTTTAATCATGCAGTTTTTGATGAAATCCCCCTCCGTAAATGGCCGGGCTGATTTAGCGATCTCTTCTGCCAAAATAAAACTGGCCTTGACAGCAGCCTGGCCTTGTGATTTGGCTTTTTTGAACAGAGCCTGTCGAGATTTGAGGCCTCGTTTTAATTCCTCTGCCTTTTGTAGCCTTTGTTCCATGTCCATATTCTTGTTTTTGTCCGCGTGTTTCGTTTCATAATGTCGTCTCAGATTATACTCTTTCAGTACCGCCACACTTTCTCCACACAGAAGACACACAGGTTTTCCAGCTACCTTCGTGAACATATACTCCGACTCCCACCTTGTTTGAAACCCCCGGTTCTCAGTATCCACCTTCCGTTTTGCCATTTTTGATGGGTATCTGAAAGTTAATTTTACTGTGATGCTGACGACTGCTGTGCCAATAAATATTGAAATGAAGCAGCCTACTGCTCGGTGCGTCACCTTTGCATTGTGGGAAATGTAGTATTGGTGCGTGTAAAAGATCTGCGGGCTGCCGGCTTGCTGCGGGCCGGTTCTAATAATAAATCAAGATCATCCCAGGGGCCGTAAAAAACCTTCTTGCGGGCCGGATGTGGCCCGCGGGCCTTGACTCTGACATATGTGCTCTAGAGAATGCGTTTCCACTGCTCCGGAGTCCAATGGAGGCAAGCTTTACACCACTCCAGCCAATGCTTGGCATTGCGCATGGTGATCTTAGGCTTGTGTGCGGCTGCTCAGCCATGGAAACCCTTTTCATGAAGCTCCCGACGAACAGTTCTTGTGCTGACGTTGCTTCGAGAGGCAGTTTGGAACTCTGTAGTGAGTGTTGCATCCAAGGACAGACCATTTATACGTGCTTCCGCACTCGGCTGTCCTGTTCTGAGCTTGTGTGGCCTACCACTTACAGGTGACTGGGGCAGCTCTAGTAGGGCAGAAATGTAATGAACTGACTTGTTGGAAAGGTGCCAATGCTTGTCTATGGAGAGTGCATGGATTTGTGCTCAATCTTATACACCTGTCGGCAACGGGTGTGACTGAAATAGCCGAAACCACTAAGTTGAAGGGGTGTCCACATACTTTTGCCCATGTAGTTGAACTATAGGCTAATCAATGTAAGATGGAATTAAAATGACAGAACTAAAAGTTAAATGATAAGGACCAGCTACACCAAGAGCCAACAGGTAAGCTATAATGAATCATCTGAATGGAGCTGTTATTTACTTTCTTCTCTCTTCCTGCTCAACTAGTCACAAACATTTGAGCTGCTGCTCTGCTTCGAGCCTCTCGCTCTTCCTCATGCGCTACAGCTCCTGTTAATAAAGTAGCAAACATTTATTTTTCTCCCAACATTACAGCATTGTTGCATTATGTATTTGTTAAATTAAATTATTTTCCCTTTATGATGATGATCGGGACCTGTTAGTGGTAATTTTGTGATAACTGCACTGTGATTTTAATTTTGTGAAGAAAAAATGTTTTTCAGTAAGGGATTTTTTTCTGAAAGTTAGGATCCCAATTTGGTTTACATGTTTTAATGTTTAAATGTTCACACCCCTAAATGGTATGTATTAATTTGTGGATGTCCATCATCCATTTCGTATGCTATGTTACGAATTGCAATTTGTACGCTATGTTACGAATTTGCAATATGTTATTATATGTTACAAATCTCAATTCATTGTGGCTAACGTTGGCTAGATGGGCTAACGCTATCTCTAGCTAGGTTACTAACGGTAACTAGGCTAGGGTTAGGGAAACTGTTAGCCAACCCGTTAAGTAGTTTTAAAATAACAAAAAATCTTAAGTATTTTCTAAAATGCTGAATTTGTCCATGATGAGATTCAAACACTCAACCTTTTGGTTGCTTGACGTTCACATTATACGCCCACCCAACCAACTACACTCCTTTAATTTTAGCCTTAAGTAATCTTCTGTCATATGTAACCATACCAAATGTAAAATATCATACTCATTTGAGTTTCCCGGATTTACTTTTATTTATTATGTTACGTCTTGTCTGAGACCAGGCCACTGCTTACCTTTTACTGCCCTTCATAAAATGAATACCCAAGTGTCCACACAGATAGCTGTGAATAGGCATGCTGATGAAGGGCATTCAATGTTAAGCAGTGGGAGTTGGAGCTATGGTAAGTATTGTTTGTTGGTGCAGACAATTCCAAGCATTGATGAGGAAGTTGTGGCTCATGGTGAGTTGTTTATTATCAATGCAACTCTGTGCTGGAGTCCATTAATATTGATGGGCAAAGCATCCAGATGTAGCCATTTAGCGAGCTTAATTATCCTAGCTACCTGTAAAGCAAATGCAAATTGGACTCTAAAAGTGTATTTCCCCCTATTTATACCAACATTTCTCACCTCCCAAATGAATCTAGGTAGTAGCCACTTCACACACAGTTAGACCTATAGACAGAATATTGAGTAGTTACACAAGAAAGAAAGAGCTCATACCTGCCCTGCACCACCTGTAGAGCTCTGCTTATTTGTTGCAACAGGTGATTTGGACTGGATAGGAAAGTAGCCCTATCCGGCTATAACTTTTCTATCTCAACCGCTTTAATTGGTCGAATTATCAAGAGTTATGTTGTCAAAACACTATTTTAAAGCTGTACATTCACGTTTTGCACAATGACTGTGGTAAGTTTATGTTGAATCTAAAAAGAGAACTCCGTCACCCCCCCTTTCCAATATTAGAATTGTCCTGATAAAAAAAAGTCAGTGAATGAATCATCACCAGTGTTGCATCCTATTTATGTCCATTCATTAATGTGGTACTACTGAGCCTATTATCTACTACTGCATAGAATACCATAGTTTACAGAATCAAAAAACAACAACTTTTTTAAACATTTTTTTTTAATCAAGTTCAATTTAAAATACCCCTAGTGCCATTTCAAACATGTTTCCTTATTTCACAGTTCTTGGACAATGCTAAGGATCTCTCTCTTTCTGCCCTGATACCCTGACAGTGAGGAAACAGAGCAGCCTGCAGTAGTCAGGCAAGCGTTAGCAGCCACAAATAATCTCATCTGCCCCTCTCTGTTTTATACACACACACACACACTTTTCCACATGGGCTCTGTACACAGTTGGCACAAAGAGCAGTCGTGCCTCTTGTAATGCCTCTCCACAGAGTGTAGAGAACTAGTGTGTAGATGTCTGTTTGTAATGAAAGAGCAGTCTGTTTGTCCGTCTGGGCAGTGTCTTGTGTGAGTTGGAGGGGTTTCTTTGACTGCCTGAAAAGCTGGTCCCGGCTGAGCTTCCGTAGCATAGCAACCAGGCCTTTGCTATGGCTTCTCTCTGTAATAAAAAACACAGTCTGAAAAATGGTGCTGTGGGCACTGAGTGGGTGGAGGATTCAGTTTCTCCACTTCCCCACACAGAAAACACTGCCAGAGACAAAATGCCCTTTATATGTGACCTTAACTGTGCGTGTGTGTGATCAAATGGGTCAGCCCACACTGATAATAGTTAAATAGATTACAATAATTTACACACACACACACACACACATCCTGCCTCTCAAACACACACACCACATGTTTGAGAGGGTATGGTGTTATTACATTCCCCTTCTCCTCTCCAGGCGCTGGCAGAGCTCCACGTGCCAGTCTCTGGTGGGTGCTTATGCCCGCTGGCACATTGGTCTGCTTTCTCTCTGCCTGGCCTTGGAGTGGCCGGCCCACACACAGCACACCAGATGTTGGTGCAACCTCAGCCAAGCTCTGTGTGAGTGTGCGAGTTTGTGTGTGCGTGTGCAAGTGTTTGGCAGCCTCCGTTGCTTGTACGTATGGATGCTCATTTGGCAGTACCTGACACTCTCATTTCTGCCAGGGTACCCCTGAGTCCTTGGAGAAGGAATAGAGGTCCATCCACTGATCACTACACCCCACCCCTGCCCCTAGCCCATCTCTCTCACTCTGCCTTGGGCCAATGTTCCTTTATGCCTGACCTTCTCAGCTTTGGAGAGTGATACTACTAACTCCATAATAATACAGAGTTGTGCCTATTTTAATAGGGCTTTGAGGTCCCTCTGCCTCCTCAATCTTCCTGTAACATTACTGTTGATTGGCTGTTCAGTAATGCTGCGGTTGATTGGTTGGCTGTAGACCTGGGTCAGGGCAGAGGTGAACATATTGTCTGGTTTCCCTTATCCCAGTTCACTGCCTTAAAGCTAAGACTGTCAGCCGACACACTCAGGCCTGAGTCCAACCTATTAACCCATTGTTTTCCTTAGCTAGGTCTTTGCTGACTAAATCACAGCAGGTGTACGCAACATGTCTGGCTGACTAGATTAGAGGTCGACCGATTATCATTTTTCAACACCGACATCGATACCGATCTATTGGAGGACCAAAATAAGCCGATACCGATATTTTAAAAAATATATATAAAAAAAACACAAATTTGGACTCGTCAAACCAAAAGACAGATTTCCACTGGTCTGATGACAATTGCTCGTGTTTCTTGGCCAAAGCAAGTCTCTTCTTCTTATTGGTGTCCTTTAGTGTGGTTTCTTTGCAGCAATTTGACCATGAAGGCCTGAAGAACTTTGAAGAAACGTTCAAAGTTCTTGAAATTTTCCGCATTGACTGACCTTCATGTCTTAAAGTAATGATGGACTGTTGTTTCTCTTTGTTTATTCGAGCTGTTCTTGCCATAATATGGACTTGGTCTTCTACCAAATAGGGCTATCTTCTGTATACTACCCCTACCTTGTCACAACACAACTGATTGGCTCAAACGCATTAAGAAGGAAAGAAATTCCACAAATTAACTTTTTAACAAGGCACACTGTTAATTGAAATGCATTCCAGGTGACTACCTCATGAAACTGGTTTAGAGAATGCAAAGCTGTCATCAAGGAATTATCAG
Source organism: Oncorhynchus nerka (assembly GCF_034236695.1). NCBI lineage: Eukaryota > Metazoa > Chordata > Actinopteri > Salmoniformes > Salmonidae > Oncorhynchus > Oncorhynchus nerka. The sequence continues at coordinate 28,109,095 of NC_088403.1, read as the reverse complement.
TACATTATCACTTATCACAATTATATGCACAAAGCAAAATGTCATTGTATAGTTAGATGCGCAAAGCAAATCTCATTCATATACAGTGTGTACAAAACATTATGAACACCTGCTCTTTCCATGACATAGACCAGGGATGGGCAACTTTTGATGAGACCAGTTCTACTCATTTTGACATCTTTCGAGCCCATATTAGGAAGGTGTTTTTATTTTTTTGTACACTGTGTATACCCCTAATATTTACAACTTGGATTCATGAACACAGTTGTAATTATTGGCATTTTTGGATTGACACATGAAACTATGTCAGCGCTTCTTTGTCTTCTGTTAATTAAAGCTGGAATCCTTAATTGGTGAAACTGCCACGTCTGTTTGGGGAAATTGCAACAATGGGGAAATTACTGCAAACAACAAACAGTTTTTTTTCCCTTCCTCAGACAGCATTGCACACACATTAGGACAGCACAATATGCACTGCAATTTATTTCATCACGCTACTGAATTCCCCTCTACTCCATTTTCATCAACAAAGAGATAACAAAGGCGCTGGGGGCGAACAGTGGAGTTGTCCCCCGATGGCGATTCCATCTTAAGAGTTTTTTTGATCTGTGCTCGACCAATAACAGAGGTCTCTAGGAAGAATCGGATCTGCCCTGTTGTGTCATGGCAACATGAGCCGGGTAATTGACCCCTCCCTCCCACTGCATGGCTTGCATCTGCAGCACTATCCAATCACCTGTTATTACCCCACCACAGAGGAACACCACTAACACCAGATTATGGTTATTTAGTTTGGTGGGCCGGTGGCTGGGCCTTATGGGTATTTATACACACACACACACACACACACACAGGCCTGGTCACTCTCACCGCACCCTGTCTTACTAGTTCAACGATGACACTAATGACCATGCCAACTGTCATCTCTGATCCTCTTCATCGGGGTGTGTGTGTGCCCTGCACGTACTGTGTTTGTGTCATGGAGCACGTCACTCCAGGGGTGTATGGCAGTGAGGTGGACAGGACATAGGATAGATTGTACCCATCGCGGAGTCAATGACGCAGGCCTAATGTGATTCCTCATATGAAAGACCTAATGATATTTCTGAACGTTATAATGATTTGTCTTCTTGACAGTGTGTCGCCACTTAAAATGTGACCCATTTGTCTCTGAAATATCAAATGTGTTTGAGCACCTATTTAGTTTCGCTCATTTGAATGACTCCTTCTCTGCAGGTCATGAGTGCCTCTAGGAGGGCACCTGTGGAGAACGACCGCACCTGTCCAAAACCCCGCCTGGGCCCTGCCCTGTTCCCCAACCCCGGCCTCCACTATGAGTAAGTACCTATAACCCCTCACCATGCCCCTCAACAACACAGCCAGGGCTATCATAGGTCACTACCCTTCTCACACCGTCTAGCCAACCTGAACCGTACTGTTCTGGCCTGCACAGTTTCGCACTGTTCGGTTCAGCTCACTAGTGGGAAAAGTCCTTTTTATCGTTGGTAGCTATTTGATGTACCCGTCTGGGTAGAAGCTGGAGAAAAGAGAAGTAGCTCCTTGCTATGCTTCTGTGATCCACAGCGCTCCACTACATGTGGCCTATGGATGCTTCATGTGGAGAGGTGTTAAATGGGCTCAGTCTGTCTGCACCTCCTGCTCCCTGTGGCTGAACCATATGGCAGAGAGGAGAGAGTGCTGCGTCCTTGACTCGCCACGGCAATCACCCATCAATCAGCCCCGCAGTGCATGATGGGAAGGGGCATGGGGTGTAGCAGGATGCACACTCCACCGTGTGTGTGTGTGTGTGTGTGTGTGTGTGTGAGTGAGTGAGTGAGTACAGCTGTGCCTGGGCCATCTTTGTCCATGGTGTTGAATCTGACAGTGTCTAATGGGACATGCTGCATTCTATGGAGAAGTGAGCTGTGAATCACACCATGTCTGAGCTTCTGCTCAGTTCTATGTTAAGATATTGCACTTGGAATGTGTCTTGGCTCAGAATACATGGGCAATAATTAAGAGCTTCGGGTGTGTGTGTTTTGCTGAGTGTGAATTAAGTTAGCGGTATCAAAGGAATGAAAAGGTGCGTCCACACTCATAACTAAAACATTGGACAAACAAAGTTATCTGGCTGTTATCTGGATATCTTCTTTCAAAGGGGACTTTTCCCACGGCTCTTTATCAAGTCGAATTCCAGATTCAACAAAGCAAAAAATATTTAAGAGCATTTCAGAATGAATGTATTGCATAGAGCTGGCCTGATTGTCCAGTATGTCCACATCTATTATAGTAGAACATGTCCGTTCCATACAGTGCATTTCTATCTGCAGTGCTCTGAGTAGGCTAGGTCTCTGGCTGGTGCTGAAGGGTTGCTAGTAGGTTACCGGGGCAACCCTGTGCATGTGAGGTGTCCACTGTAAGGTGATTGGATTAGCCAGATGCTGTGGAGGGGAGTGCTGAGAGAGTAAACTCGACTACTGCCTTTTCCTCTGCGCGCTCCAACGCTCATAAACATGCAGGGTAAGCGTGGGACCGTGTGCGCATGTTTGTGATCTGGCTTATGGTCCACAAGGTGTCTGATTTTGAGTGATGGATGAACATGTAATTGATAGTAACAGACGAGAGATACCTGCCAGGAACTTGGTGCTAAGCAGGTATTTATAGCTTACGTCCGCTGCTCTGTGCTCTCACACTGCAAACTGGGCTATTTAGGGTTAGGAGAGAATTGGGCGGGAAACCACTCACGGAACACACTTGGTGATTTCTCACTAAAGTAGCCCCCCAAAAAAGACCATGATTTTTATGAAATTTCAACCATCAAAGCTTTTTTTTGAGTGAGGATTGTAGACATATATTTGACATTAGTATATTAAAGCATAATATATGAATAATGAATAGAAATTGGACATTTTGCCCTGTACACGGCCTCCTTTTAAGACTCCATCGTGTTTAATCTGTGGGCGCTACAAAGTAAAAGTTGGTGTCATATGAAGCTTTACCACTTGCTCTGTGATATGAATAGTATTTTTAATTCAATAACAAATGTCTTACATATGTTTATGAATATTGAAAAATATAAACATGATTATAGAAAATCTACATGTTTTGATTAGCCAAATGTTTCTTTATATTGTTTTACAAAATATACTCTACAGGCATTTCAAAGTTCCAGAGTGTGTATCAGAAAAGTGTAGTGTGTGTGTCTGTTTTGTGCTCAGGCCCTGCGTAGCCAATCACCAAGGCCCCACTTTTCCTGCTCTGATAAATGCTGAAAGGCCTTTCCAGCTTTGATCCCTTACTTCAGTGAGAACACAAATAGCACAGCTACAGAGTCAGTCAGGCTGCACCAAAACAACAACCACTAACAACCCAAACCACTAACATAACACCCTGTTGTAACCCCATGGGAGAAGCCGATAGTAACGGTCACGTATTGTACCCCAATGTGCTTTCTCGGCACACAATGTGCTTTGGGATAAAATGGCTTTTGGTAAATTCACTCACTGATTGTGCCCTCTCGACGTTGTTGATATCCCTAGTTAATTACCCTAATTAGCCTCCACCCGCCCGTTAGCCTGTAGGATGGGGAGATGAGGGGGGGTTTGCTCTCCCTAACGAGTCTGTTAATGAGCGACGGTCGATGGATGATGACCGACTCATTCTGGATGGAGTCATTTCCTGTGCATTTGGAAAGAGGAGAGGACAGGAGTTGTCTCTGCATCACACAAAGTTTTGACAGATACAAGATGTTGGCTTTTGTGAAGCACTTGGAGCAATAGGTAAAAAAAAACACTACATAAATTAATTGAATTATTACTATTTTAATATCAGAACCAGTATCCAATTGTTTTCTGAGGTAAATGAAAAAAGCACAGAGTTCCCATTGTGTTTTCACCAACAACAAAAAACCTGTTTACTGTTTTAATGTGAAACATGCGTTCTCACAGTGAAGAGTAGTTCTGTCTTTGCCTTGAAATGGCTGGACTGTGAATGCTTATACACAGGCCCCTAGGTTAGTGCAGAGGTCTTTCAGTAGTGTAGATATCAGTCACCAGAGTGCTCTCTCCATCCCCCCTCTCCCTACTGACCAGCCGTGTTTGATAAACAATCCAGACTTCACATGTCTGTGTTATGGAGGTGGAGATGAAAGGGGGAGTGATGTATGTTACCAGATGTCTAGCTATCACCTGTCTCCCCTGCCCCTCTCTCTGTCTCTGCCCCCACTCTCTCTGTCTCTGCCCCCACTCTCACTGTCTCTGTCCCCACTCTGTCTTTCACGCGGCCGCTTCCACTTTCTCTCCTTGTCAGAGGCGAACTGATCTGATGTCATTCGGTAGCTAGCGTGCTGTTGGGTCCACAGTGGCTAGGCGTGGTGCAGACTAGGGTAATTATCTCCTCTAAAGCCTCATCTGGTCTCCATCTGCTGGGCACTGAGACAGCACCGCTAGCCTAGTATGCTGGCTACCACTGCTCACTGACAGCCTGATAACACTATCCCTGTTGTCATGGGGAACATGCTAACAGACTACTGGAACACACCAATATAGGATTTCACTTTGACAGAACATTAATGTTCCGAATGCAAATCCAGGCCCCCAAAACACTAACCGGCTAATCCTTGGACCTGTTCATGCTGAGCAGGGCAGAGTGGCTATCTGCTAAAATGTGAACACTTGGCCCTGGTTAAAAGCAGTTGGCCTCAATCCATTAACATGCTAACTTGGCACAGTCTAGGGCTATACAATCTCTAAACCGCTAACATGGGAAGTCTCAGCACTGATTAAGCAGATGTCTCCAACCCCCTGGTCCTCTGTCTCTTGGTGTAGGGCCAGGCCTGCTAACATCCCTCTGTCTCCGGACAGCTCTGCTTAGCACAGCAAGACTCCAGCATTCCCTCAGACTGACACTGTCACAGGGATAATTAATAGAGGGAGGTATTTGTTTGAGGGACAAAGCCCAATTTGTGTTGTACAGGTAAGACTAGTTCATCTATCCCACTTGTGTCCTGAACAAGTAGAGAAGTTTGAGTATGGGAGAGTGCACGTAGGTGTTAGGTAGGTAGATATTTTTTGTACAAAATGTAAATGATTTATCTTCCATTGAAGGTGTCACCTCTAACAGGCAGGACAGTTTGTTGTTGTAGCTATAGATGGGTTAGCTGACAACGTCATGACAACGATGTGCACTCGTCAATGGGGCAGAAGTCAGTGTGTTGTTGTGGTTCTGGATGGCCAGATGACTAGCAACAATAAGAAGCTGCCTTGTGGCGAATCGTAGGTGGTACGTTTTATCTTGTTCTTGATACATAGTTTTGTTTTTGAGGTGTTTTGACTGATGTCCGTGCTAAATATGGCAAAATTCCGCATTCTAGCTAACCAACAACTGTAGCGATGTATTCGAGAGACAAGTAATCATCGTGCAAATGTATTTGTTTTCAATAAACATTGGAGACAAAATATAGTTTGCATGTTGTCAACATTCTAAGCCAATGCCATCTGTTTTGAGTTGGTTTTGTTGCGAAACATTCAACCCGTCTATAACTGGAGCAACTGACTGCAATGGGTTGTAGCTGCTGCTGTATAGAGGTAGTAGCATTGCTGCATTGCAGTGTTCAACTAGTGTTATGTTTTGGGCTTTAGTACGGTAGTGTTTATGTCCTCTCCCATATCCTCTGATCTCAGTTCCTCCTGTGGAGCCGTAGTCTCAGTTCTGTGTTCACAATGGAACCAAGTCTCCCACTCCACTGACCTGGCTTCCTGTTGCTCTCTCTCTTTCTCTGTCTCTCTGCTTTTCTCTGTGGACCACAGCATGTAGCTGATGACATGTTGTGATGGGGGGGTGTCTCGCAGGTATGTTACGGTTGGAAACTTTCCGGTAAATTTTCCATGGGAAGTTAAGCCTGGGAATTTTTCTTAAATTCATCAAAATATAACAGTGAACCTTTTTTTTGTGGGATACACATAAGGCAATTCTAGTTCTTGTGGCATATTTTGGTTAAACTATTCCCAATTCAATGGAATTGCAACCCCCATTATTCCATCACATGTACAGCTGATTCTCAAGATCTTGCACACTAATGAGATGCTATTGAGCCCACACTACTACACTGTCTGAGCCAAGGACTACATGCTTTCTGGTAAGTTTTGATTACAATACTGGGTGGGATGAATATATTTAATATGACATGCATGATTTTTTGTTAACTAGTAAATAGTAGCCTACAGCAAAGTGTGTTTAAATCATTTCTAACTTGCTAACAATTTCTGCTAGTTAGTTTTTGCTACCATGTGTGTTTTAGCTTGATTGAGCCTACTAACTGAGGAGTGTTAATTCACCTGTTTCCATACATGTTACATTTTAAAACATTTATCTTACAAAGGAGTTGTTTAATCTTACTGCTTAACTATTTATCTGTACATGGAATTGCATTTGCATATTTTTTACACATTTTTTCCCTAAGCTTTACAGGAAAATGCCACGGGCACTATCTGATGTGTGGATACATTTCACTGCAGCTAATGTAGAAGGAAAAGCTGTACATTTGCAAATACTGTGCCAAATCATATGTGAAGAATGTAACAAAGATGCAGAATCATCTGGCCAAGTGCATGAAGTTAATTCACAACAATCAACATCTGACAAAAGTCCCCCTACTTCTATTCGAGGTGAAAATGATGAATCAGACACCTTATCGATAGCAACAGCTCATGGGCCTCCTGGGATCAGAAGTATTTATGATTCAATAGAGGAACGTAGTCAGAGAAATGCTGATGAATGTCTTGCTCGAGCTGTGTATACAACTGGTTCACCTCTGATGCTCACAGGCAATGTGTATTGGAAGAGATTTCTGAATGTTCTTTGCCCAGCATGCAGCCCTCCAACCAGACATGCTTTATCTACTCATTTGCTGGATGCAGAGTTTCAACAGAGTTCAAGTGAAGGTCAAGCAAATCATAGAGAAAGCAGACTGTATTGCAATCAACTCTGATGAGTGGTCAAATGTTCGTGGGCAAGGAATAATTAACTACATCTCCACCCTTCAACCAGTATTCTGCAAGAGCACAGACACAAGGGACAATAGACACACCGATCGTTACATTGCAGAGGAGCTTGAAGGCAGTCATCAAGTTATAGCAGCAGTCTACCTCACCAAATAAAGTGAGAAGAATAAGAGCACCACATTGAAGCTGCCTAGCAACACTCGTTGGGGTGGTGATATCATCATGTTTGACAGTCTCCTGGAGGGGAAGGAGTCTCCAAGAAATGGCCAAATCAGTCTGCCCCATCATGGACAGCCCCATCAAGAGAAGCCTCCTGGATGATGTGTTTTGGGAGAGAGTGGTAAGCAGTCAAACCTATCGTAGTAGCCATTGCACAGATTGAGGGAGACAATGCCATCATGTCTAATGTTCAGACTCTGCTTGCAGATGTAAGAGAAGAAATCCATACTGCCCACTTCACTGTTGCTCCAAGCAGAGGGAAAAAATTAAATATCAAAGAGCGTGAAGACTTCTGCCTGAAGCCCAATACACGCTGCAGCGTACATGTTGGACCCCAAGTATGCTGGCAAGAGCATCCTGTCTGGTGCAGAGATCAACAAGGCATATGGTGTCATCACTACCATGTCTTGCCACCTTGGCAGTCTGGCAAAGTTCACTTCTAAGCAAGGGCTTTGGGATGGAGATGCAGTATGGGAGCCGTGCCAACATATATCATCAGCCACCTGGTGGAAGGGACTTTGTGGATCTGAGGCTCTTTCCCCTGTTGCCTCCATCATCCTCCAAATCGCACCAACATCAGCCGCCTCAGAGCGCAACTGGTCCTTGTTTGGGAACATGGAGCCCAAAGCACTCAACATGCTGACCAATACAAGGGTTGATGAATTGGTGGCCATCCGGGCAAATTTGAGGCTTTTTGAGCCTGACAACGAGCCATCCTCAACAAGGTTGGATAGTGACAGTGAAGATGAGGCCTCAGAGTCTGATGTTCAAGAGGTGGACATTGAGGAGGTCCAGGGAGAAGACATGGAAGCCTGAGAGGAAGACAACCAAAGTTTTAGAAAATGTTTTTGGGAGATGCGTTGGATCATTGGGGTTCATACATTTTTCCCCTTTCTTTTGTTGTTCAGTGAAATCATCCCAAAGGAAGAGTCCTCATTTTATTAAAAGTTCAATTCGTAACTAAATATTTTTTTGTTTCTATTGGAAGGATTGAATCATTTGCAATTATGTCTACTTATGATAAGGTAATATGTTTTTGTTTCTGTCTCCAAATGATATGGTAAATATATCCAATGCAAAAACCATCTATATTTAAATGGTATTAATATTAATTTGCATATATTTCTGTTAATTGCCATATATTCCCGTTAATTCCCACGGAAAGTTTCCACCTCTGAATATTCCCCAAAATGTGCAACCCTAGTCGGGATGTGTGTCGTTCGGGGGAACAGGAAGGAAGCCTCACAGGAATATGATTACATCTAGCAGTAAACACAGCAGGAGGAGGAAATGGATCCACTGAGCTATCCTTAGGGCATCTCACCAGTGGAGGAGTGACAGGGGAAACATACTGGGCTACACACACACACACACACACACCCTCACTCGTTCACATGCATACAGTACACATTTACTGACCGACACACATACATGTAGTACACAGTTACTGACTGACACACGGAATCCCAATCTCTTACGCTAAACTACTTGCACGTGCAGACACTCAGCTATACGTGTGAGGACTTTTTGTGGACCAACAATTCATTCCCATTCAAAGTCCTATTTTCCCTAAACCTGACCCCTAAGCCTAAAATAGCCTTTTTACAAGTGAGAACCGGCAAAATGTCCTTCTCTGAATTTGAGTTGGTTTACGTTTCTTGTGAGAACTTCTGGTACACACAAGTATAGTAAAACGTTTACACACACACACACACACACTCATTCACTTGCTGACACACACAAAAAATAAATATATATATATATATACAGTAATTGTGGTGACTTCTACTGCCATAAGGCTTGTTGTTGGCCTGTCATGGGCTGTCTAGTCTGCATGTTGCCATGGTGATCTCTACTCCCAGCTCTACCCTGGCACCCCGCTGCTCCTCACAAAGTTGAACCTATCAATACTTAATGTGTGGCGTTGAGTTCAGACGGATTGGGTCATGCACTATGTATAGAACCCTGATTAAGGATTTAAGGAGCTGTGCTTGTCTTTGGGGACAGGCTGAGCCTTTATTTCACATCATGTTTACTCACTCCGTTACTCCACTCTCTCAGGACGCATCCCAAAAGGCACCATATTCCCTATATAGTCCACTACAAATATATCTAGTTCAAACTGCCGGTTTACTTGCCTCGTGTTTGCTTTATGTTTTGCTGTGAAAGCCTCGTATAAACAACAGGGCTGTTCAACTGAAAGCGGTGTGGTGGTGTCTTGACTGAATTGCTTCTGTATACCCGCTGTTTATGAACAGGACTCGTAACTCTATACTGCAGGACATGCAGCCACACACTCACACACATTTGTGGTGTACATTTGTGTAATTGTGATGAGGCGAATGCATGAGACAGGCAAGCTGTAAAACCCACACTGCAGAATACACAGGCATGCTCAGAATACACAGGCATGCTCAGAATACACAGGCATGCTCAGAATACACAGGCATGCTCAGAAATAGCTGGAGCTGAGACAATCGTTCCCGTTTCTAGTGGCGAGGACACGACACACCTTAACCAATGACAAACCATAAACTCTACTACACTCTATGACAAATGGCCAAACCATTCACACCTTATGAGCAATACCAGCCCCCACCTCCACTGACTAATAGCAACCTGATCTCACCCCTATGACCAATAACAAACAACACACCCACCCTACTGAGCATTGAGTAACCGCACACACCCTCTGACAACTGAGAAATGGCGCGCAACCCGTCAGACCAATGACGAACGACACGCATCGTATCGACCAATGTCAAACGGGATAGACCCTGTCGACCAGAAGACGCATGAACGTCTGGCTGACCGCGAGCGTGCCTGAGCAGAGTATCTTGGGTATCGTTTATAAACTCCCACGATCGTGGTACTGCAGTTCGGGGGGGTTGTCATTCATCTTCTTGCCCCTACAGCACAACTACACATCATTGTCACCTCCAACTCTAGTGCTCCACTGTTTTAGCAGCTGCTGATTTTACTGTTGGCTTGTAAACAACTCCCACCCCTCCTCCTAACACACACACACACACACACACACACATCTGTTTGCTCAGCTCTCCCCATAGAGAGCCTTTATGGCTCTCTGAATATCTCACCATCCTGTAAAAGGCCACAGCAGAAGATCTGTGCATGCTGTGGGTAGGGTGAAGGACAGACTGGGCTTGCGGAGGCCGGAGGGAAAGTATGAGGATGGGGGGAGGGACAGATATAGGCAGGAGGGTTGAGGCCAGGTTTTGGATGATGAGTAGACGTTGGTGAGGGGAGGTCTGGCTTGGATGTGGGAGGGGTCTTTGAGAGTGTAAAAGTGAGGTGTGAGACGTTCAAAGTGTCCAGAACTGGTTTGGGTGAAGACTGAGACTGAAAGGGTTGGACCGAGTTCATAGATAAGGAAGGGTCAGATGTCATTGTAGAGTTTGGAGACTCAACGTGAAGTGGGCATGCAGAAGGACAGTACAGTCAGTGCAGTACTAGCAGTATTTTGATTGGTTTGAAAGTTAAACCCAGAGAGCAGGAAGTGACACGGGGCAAACAGGAAGTGTGAGGGAGCCCGGTGATGTTTTTCCAGTCTGCCCCCCCACTGTGTTCCATTCCCTCGCTCCCTGTGGCACCGAGCCAGAACAGAGGAAGGAAAGGGAGAGAGGAGGAATGGGAAAGGGACAGACGACTGGGACAGACCCAAGAGGAGTCAGAAAAGTCCAACTGTTTTGAAAAACATTTCAACTCTGATTTACGCTGACTCAACAACTCCCTGCAAAACATCCATGAAAACAGTAGTGGAACAGCTGCCTGCTGACACCCATAGTTTGTGTCTCTATACTCTAACTTTGGTTCCTTTCCTTGTGGCCTTTCCATCATAGCCACTGATATGTGAATGGGGTGGATATGATTTATCATGTTGCTTTGACCTGTCATACCCTGCCAGATCAGTGTTCGTGGAAGAAAGGAGAAGAGTAATGGAAGTTGGTTCAGATCAGAATACAACAAACTGTTAGTGTAAAATTCCTGTACTTCTTATTGGCCTTCTACAGTGTGTTCCTACCAGTCCAAGCTAACAGCAAGTGGGTGTTTTCAGTGATTTGTTTGTGCATTAGCCCCTTTGTCAGCTAGCTTGACCTGGAGAGAGAGATGCATGTAGGGAGCGAGGGGCAGAGAGGGAGTGTTTGGGGAAATTGGAGTTACTGCTGTAGCAGCATAGACAGCAATCAAAGCGCTCTATTCATGTCAAATTAGACTGCTCTTGACTGACTTCAGTGAGTGGAAATGAGGCTGTGTAAACCTCTACCTTTTACTCTCTCTTTTACTCTCTCTTTTTCTCTCTCTCTCTCTGTCTATTGCCATTTTCTCCTATCTTTCTCCCCATTTTCTCATCCTTAATTTTCTCCCTCTCATCCCTCCCTCGTCTCTGGAGACACTTTCTGGTATTTTGACCTCTGGAGTTTGTTCCATCTCGAGGGTCCTCAATCTAATACCCAACATTGAAAGTTCCTTCTAGCCTTTGCAGATTCACAGATTGAAGACTGTTGACAGGCTTAGATTGGAGAGGTGATATTCCCTGAGCTAAGAAGGACTTCTCTGTCATTTTCCAATCAGGCAGGCGTTAATAGAGCAACGTGGAGGGGCCATTGATTTGATGTGTGTATGACTGGCCCTCTCATGACCAGGGTTGAGGGGCTGTCGGAGAGAGGGGAGACTGTCGATATACGCCTTTGTATGTCTCCTCCATCGACAGGAGATCAATCCATACTCCGCCGGGTCTTCCTCTCTTTACCTCTCTTGCTTTGCACGCCTTTGGTCAGTACAGATGTGTACACACACACACACCTTTATCTCCCTTGATTTTCTTCCTTTCTTCATGTCAGAAAGGTTCATGTTGATCATATTAAGACAGCAATATGGCACAGGAACTGTAGAAGATGGGGACCAGCAAGACTAGTTAATAAACGCTGAAGTCCACTACACTGTGCTGTGTGTGTATTTGTCCAGGGGACTTAGAGGTGGTGCTCTATCTCTATGATGGGCCCCACACTCCTAGTATGTCAGGGTTATAGCCAGCTAGCAATGGCAGCATAGTGTTGGGGCGTAGCAACAGGGCAGCATAGTGTTGGGGCGTAGCAACAGGGCAGCATAGTGTTGGGGCGTAGCAACAGGGCAGCATAGTGTTGGGGCGTAGCAACAGGGCAGCATAGTGTTGGGGCGTAGCAACAGGGCAGCATAGTGTTGGGGCGTAGCAACAGGGCAGCATAGTGTTGGGGCGTAGCAACAGGGCAGCATAGTGTTGGGGCGTAGCAACAGGGCAGCATAGTGTTGGGGCGTAGCAACAGGGCAGCATAGTGTTGGGGCGTAGCGACAGGGCAGCATAGTGTTGGGCGTAGCGACAGGGCAGCATAGTGTTGGGCGTAGCGACAGGGCAGCATAGTGTTGGGGCGTAGCGACAGGGCAGCATAGTGTTGGGCGTAGCGACAGGGCAGCATAGTGTTGGGCGTAGCGACAGGGCAGCATAGTGTTGGGGCGTAGCGACAGGGCAGCATAGTGTTGGGGCGTAGCGAGCATAGTGTTGGGGGCAGCATAGTGTTGGGGGCGTAGCGACAGGGCAGCATAGTGTTGGGCGTAGCGACAGGGCAGCATAGTGTTGGGGCGTAGCGACAGGGCAGCATAGTGTTGGGCGTACAGGGCAGCATAGTGTTGGGGCAGGGGGCAGCATAGTGTTGGGGGCGTAGCGACAGGGCAGCATAGTGTTGGGGCGTAGCGACAGGGCAGCATAGTGTTGGGGCGTAGCGACAGGGCAGCATAGTGTTGGGGCGTAGCGACAGGGCAGCATAGTGTTGGGGCGTAGCGACAGGGCAGCATAGTGTTGGGGCGTAGCGACAGGGCAGCATAGTGTTGGGGCGTAGCGACAGGGCAGCATAGTGTTGGGGCGTAGCGACAGGGCAGCATAGTGTTGGGGCGTAGCGACAGGGCAGCATTGTGTTGGGGCGTAGCAACAGTGTAGCCAGTGTATCATGGCATTCTGTAATTGGGCCCAATAACTCAATGCCTTAGGAGGGCTGCACACACTTTCATTGTCTCAAGCGGTGCAGACACACACTGTGTGCGTGTGCGCGCAGAGCAGGTGCAGAGTGTGTCTTTTCCTCTCTGGGGAAATGTCATTAGGATAAAGAATGAAACTGTGGCTGCCCCATTACATCTTGCAATGCAGACTGCACCCTGTCCTTGGGTTGAAACACAGGGGGGGACTGCAGGGTGTGTGTGTGCCTGCGTGCCTCCCACCCTGTGTGTCTGTGTACATGTGTGTTTGCGTGCAGGTTCCCGCCTTTGTGCGTGTGAGGTCAATGAAATGAAAAAGTGTATGATCTTCTGTAAATGAATGGCATCACGTTATATTGCCATGGTTTTCTCATGCAGAGGGTGAAAAGCATTCATACTTCCCACAATACCATATGGACAATACATAACAGGAAGTAAAAGAGGGAGGAAAGATTCATTGAACAACATTGATTAATGAAGTAAGCCTTATGCGACATCATTATATGTTTGTTTGTCTGAATTGGCAGGTTTTACACACCAGCCAAGCTTCTGGGAGAGCACCATGGTTCTGTTTTGATGAACAATTATAAACAGATGCATTTAGTGGAGGTAGAAGGAGGGGAAGATATGGAGAGAGGGAGCCAAAGGAAAGGCAGAGGGAGAGAGAGAGCCAAAGGAAAGGCAGAGGGAGAGAGAGAGCCAAAGGAAAGGCAGAGGGAGAGAGAGAGCCAAAGGAAAGGCAGAGGGAGAGAGGGAGCCAAAGGAAAGGCAGAGGGAGAGAGGGAGCCAAAGGAAAGGCAGAGGGAGAGAGGGAGCCAAAGGAAAGGCAGAGGGAGAGAGGGAGCCAAAGGAAAGGCAGAGGGAGAGAGGGAGCCAAAGGAAAGGCAGAGGGAGAGAGGGAGCCAAAGGAAAGGCAGAGGGAGAGAGAGAGCCAAAGGAAAGGCAGAGGGAGAGAGGGAGCCAAAGGAAAGGCAGAGGGAGAGAGAGAGCCAAAGGAGAGGGAGAGAGGGAGCCAAAGGAGAGGGAGAGAGGGAGCCAAAGGAGAGGGAGAGAGGGAGCCAAAGGAAAGGCAGAGGGAGAGGGAGCCAAAGGAAAGGCAGAGGGAGAGAGGGAGCCAAAGGGAGGAAGGGAGAGAGGGAGCCAAAGCAGAGGGAGAGAGGGAGCCAAAGGAAAGGCAGAGGGAAAGGAGAGGAGGGAGAGGGAGCCAAAGGAAAGGCAGAGGGAGAGAGGGAGCCAAAGGAAAGGCAGAGGGAGAGAGGGAGCCAAAGGAAAGGCAGAGGGAGAGAGGGAGCCAAAGGAAAGGCAGAGGGAGAGAGGGAGCCAAAGCCAAGGAAAGGCAGAGGGAGAGAGGGGAGCCAAAGGAAAGGCAGAGGGAGAGAGGAGCCAAAGGAAGAGGGAGAGAGGAGCCAAAGGAAAGGCAGAGGGAGAGAGGGAGCCAAAGGAAAGGCAGAGGGAGAGAGGGAGCCAAAAAGGAAGAGGCAGAAAGGCAGAGGAGAGAGGGAGCCAAAGGAAAGGCAGAGGGAGAGAGGAGAGCCAAAGGAAAGGAGAGGGAGAGAGGGAGCCAAAGGAGAGGGAGCCAAAGGAAAGGCAGAGAGGAGCCAAAGGAAAGGGAGAGCCAAAGGAAGGCAGAAAGGGAGAGAGGAGCCAAAGGAAAGGCAGAGGGAGAGAGGGAAAGGAAAGGCAGAGGGAGAGAGGGAGCCAAAGGAGAGGGAGAGAGGGAGCCAAAGGAAAGGTAGAGGGAGAGAGAGAGCCAAAGGAAAGGCAGAGGGAGAGAGGGAGCCAAAGGAGAGGGAGCCAAAGGAAAGGCAGAGGGAGCCAAAGGAAAGGCAGAGGGAGAGAGGGAGCCAAAGGAAAGGCAGAGGGAGAGAGGAGCCAAAGGAAAGGCAGAGGGAGAGAGGGAGCCAAAGGAAAGGCAGAGGGAGAGAGGGAGCCAAAGGAAAGGCAGAGCGAGAGAGAGAGCCAAAGGAAAGGCAGAGGGAGAGAGGGAGCCAAAGGAGAGGGAGAGAGGGAGCCAAAGGAAAGGCAGAGAGGGAGCCAAAGGAAAGGGAGAGAGGGAGCCAAAGGAAAGGGAGAGAGGGAGCCAAAGGAAAGGGAGAGAGGGAGCCAAAGGAAAGGCAGAGGGAGAGAGAGAGACTGATTGAAAATGTAAAAGGGCATAAGATGCTAGTGGGCACAAATTATCACTGTCTACGACACGAACATACAGTTAAAGTCAGAGTCATTAAAACTCGTTTTTCAACCACTCCACAAATGTCTTGTTAACAAACTATAGTTTTGGCAAGTCTGTTAGGACATCTACTTTGTGCATGACACAAGTAATTTTTACAACATTTGTTTACAGACAGATTATTTAACTTATAATTCACTGTATCACAAGAAGTTACATACACTAAGTTGTGCCTTTAAACAGCTTGGAAAATTACAGAAAATGTCAAAGCTTTAGAAGCTTCTGATTGGCTAATTGACATAATTCGAGTCAATTGGAGGTGTACCTGTGGATGTATTTCAAGGCCTATCTTCAAACTCAGTGCCTCTTTGCTTGACATCATGGGAAAATCTAAAGAAATCAGCCAAGACCTCAGAAAAAATTGGAGACCTTCGCAAGTCTGGTTCATCATTGGGAGCAATTTCCAAATGCCTGAAGGTACCACGTTCATCTGTATGTACAAAGAGTAGTATGCAAGTATAAACACCATGGGACCACGCAGCCGTCATACCGCTCAGGAAGGAGATGCGTTCTGTCTCCTAGAGATGAACGTACTTTGGTACGAAAAGTGCAAATCAATCCCAGAACAGCAAAGGACCTTGTGAAGATGCTGGAGGAAACGGGTACAACAGTATCTATATCCACAGTATAATGAGTCCTATGTCGACATAACCTCAAAGGCCGCTCAACAAGGAAGAAGCCACTGCTCCAAAACCGCCATTAAAACGCCAGAGTACGGTTTGCAACTCTACATGATGACAAAGATCGTACTTTTTGGGAGAAATGCTTTCTGGTCTGATTAAACAAAAATAGAACTGTTTGGCCATAATGACCATCGTTATGTTTGGGGGGAAAAGGGGGAGGCTTGCAAGCCAAAGAACACCATCCCAACCGTGAAGTACGGGGGTGGCAGCATCATGTTGTGGGGGTGCTTTGCTGCAGGAGGGACTGGTGCTCTTCGCAAAATAGATGGCATCACGAGGGAGGAAAATGATGTGGATATATTGAAGCAACATCTCAAGACATCAGGCAGGAAGTTAAAGCTTGCTCGCAAATGGGTCTTCCAAATGGACAATGACCCCAAGCATACCTCCAAAGTTGTGGCAAAATGGCTTAAGGACTACAAAGTCAAGGTATTGGAGTGGCCATCACAAAGCCCTGACCTCAATCCCATAGACAATTTGTGGGCAGAACTGAAAATGTGTGTCTGAGCAAGGAGGCCTACAAACCTGACTCAGTTAGACCAGCTCTGTCAGGAGGAATGGGCCAAAATTCACCCAAATTATTGTGGGAAGCTTGTGGAAGACTACCAGAAACGTTTGACCCAAGTTAAACAATTTAAAGGCAATGCTAACAAATACTAATTGATTGTATGTAAACTTCTGATCCACTGGGATTGTGATGAAAGAAATAAAAACTGAACTAAATCATTCTCTACTATTATTCTGACATTTGACATTCTTAAAATAAAGTGGTGATCCTAACTGACCTCAGACAGGGCATTTTCACTAGGATTAAAAGTCAGGAATTGTGAAAAACTGAGTTTAAATGTATTTGGCTAAAGTGTATGTAAACTTCCGACTTCAACTGTATATACTGACACACACACACACACACACACAGAGACAAATACTGATTATCACACACAGCAGTTTTTTTTACTCCCCCTATAGTTGATGTACATGTACCAGGCTTCAGAGTGATGGTGGAGCAGGGGGTCGTCACTAAGCGGGAGTGACAAAGAGAGGGGGAGAGAGAAACTGAAAGAGCGGGAGGGATGTGAATTTGGAAGGGGGGAACGAGAGAAGAGCAGAGCACGGGGAGAGAGGGAGAAGTGAGAGAGGATTCAACGGGGCGAGAGACCAATGAGTTGGGTGGACTGACTGCCGTACCCCAGTGAGCTAGCTAGCTGTGGATGTGAGCGGAGTGGCGTGTCTTTGGAGCAGGGATACTGCTGCTATTGATCCAAACCACCTTCATCTGTTCTGCCTGCCAGGTGTACTGCTAGTCAGTACACAGTCTCCTCCCTGTGTTCCTGGGTGCGTGTGTTCACCTCTACTGCCTCTGCCGAACAAGATAAGTGTGTGTGTGTGGGAGCACCGACGGAAAACAACCACACACTCTCTCCACTGAGCCTGAGAGTCTCAGAAGAGCAGCTAACAAACCAACGACCTCCAGCTCCCAG